>NC_067476.1:32330875-32470875 GCF_947179515.1 Apodemus sylvaticus | reverse complement strand
CATTCCCCTGCACTGGCCTGACTCTGTGTTTATCAGGCTGGCAGAGCTCTTCTTCTATAAACTGTCAGTTTACAGTAGGTTTTTTGGTAATGGCTCAAACTGACTAAAGTGAGAGGCTTGAAGGCAGCCTGAGGTAATCTCCGTTGTTCATCAGTCTGTTAGCCACCTCAGCATAACATGGGAAAGGTTTTTGAGTCCATGTGAGTTGGTGAAATGGGAAAAGCTCATGTACTTTTCCCAGAAGTGGTTAAGACCCGGAGGGACCCATGGGGTAAGAAATGAGGAAGGAGGGGATTTAGGAGGCAGCTAGAGGCACGATTGGAGTAGTTTTATCCTTGGACAAGAAGCTGGGTTAGTTTGTCCCTTTGGGGTTGTCTGTTGTCCTCGTCGATTTTTGTTTTGGGGAGAAACATACATGATGGCATTAATTTACAGGTTATCAACTCCAGTAACTTTTCAGGAAGATTTTAATTTGCTCTGATTTCTAGATTGTTCTTAGCTCCATCCTCATTATCCAGCCTTTTAGACCGTTGTGTTTCAGTTGGTAATAGATTATTTGGTAAGGAAGAGAACATTTAAAAAAAAATCTCGAGGACTCAGAATTTTAAGAGAGAAGCCTCATCTCTAATGGATATGTGTAGAGAGATGATTTTAGCAAGATTATCTGAGCTGCAGAAGATGGGTGATGCATAGTGAGAGAGACGTTGTCATCACTATAAATGGAAATCTACAAAAGGGAGACGCTGAGCTTGGTGGGCCCCCATCGGCCCTGTGAATCACTCTCCTGCGCGTCCTTACTCAGTTATCTGAGCTAGCAGCTTCTGAAGTGGCACTAAATTTAGACAGTAAAATAAAGGAGGAGGGGCGAGAGGGCGGGTGTGGTGGTTTGCGGTGACACTTGCCTGGTGCTGAGGTGTGAAGGTGCGACCTTGTGACTGCAGTCTCTGGTGTGCATCCTGTTTGCTACTTACAGGCACCAGAACTGCTGTACTTGCTAATAAATGCCCCTTTAATTTAGTTCAAAGCATCAAGAGACTCCCTTCCTTTGGAACGCGTCCCCGCATCTGATGGTGCTTAGTACTGTCTTGGTTTTTCCTGGCCTGAGGCTTCTTTTGAGGGTCCATGGAAGAAAGCAACCCAAAGTCAGACAAAGTAGCTTCAACCAAGCTGGCTAGTTGAAGGACCGGCTGGGACTGCAGTTGCATACCATAAAGAATATTTATTGCAACATGAAGATTTAATTTTCCAAGTTCAATAGTCTATCTGCCACTCGTCAGTTAATTCTTCGGTTGGCATACTGATGCTGGAGCATGGTGGTGATTTTCCAGAAAGGATACAAGGGTTCATTTGAACCTCCATTTTTATTTACCAGAATAAAACAAGTCCCTTGTTTTTCTTGCTGGGAAAATTGAGTGCCTTCCAGTAGCAAATTTGTCACAGTCTTTGGCTCACCCATGCCCTCTGACCCCACGGCTGCCACACACCCACAGGTTGTCAGCACTTACAATTCTCTCCTATCAGTTTCTTCCTAGGACGGGCGGTAGGAGTGGCCGCGTTCAGCACCTGAGAGAAGGAAGAAACATGAAAATAACTTGTGAAAAGCCTCCGTGCTAGTGATTAATAGGAGTCATTTAGACCTCTGTCGTGGTCCCATTCCGTTCTCTCTGCTTATCTCACCAGTAAGGGATTGTTTGCTGCTGCTACTCTAGGTCCAGCACAGCTAAGGAGCTGATTGCCTGGGCTTTTCTTAGGCTAATAGATACCAGTTAAATGGATTATGCCACTGTTGACAGGCAGATAACTTTTCCCTATCTCCTTCTCTTTATCCCCCTTGGAGTCTTAGACAACCTCGTTAGAAGAGTGAATAGGGGTAACACCCCTGCCACTTCAGGTGGATCACGTTCCATATGACCTCACCTTCAACAGCCACAGTGTGCTTAACAAGGGGCATAATTGGCAATTTGAGGATGAGTGTGGAATTCAAGGTGGGTTGGAGGGCCCACTGTGGTTTCATATTTGTGTGAACATCACTGTAAATCAGCAATTAGTAGGGACTCAGATGCAGAAGATTCTCTGTACTGAAAGAATTGGCAGTTTGAAAATTCATACCAGGTGTGCTCACTGTATAGTGTGTAAACACTTCAGCTAAAC
Organism: Apodemus sylvaticus; assembly: GCF_947179515.1. Lineage (NCBI taxonomy): Eukaryota > Metazoa > Chordata > Mammalia > Rodentia > Muridae > Apodemus > Apodemus sylvaticus. Next base: position 32,468,724 of record NC_067476.1, on the reverse strand, counting down.
GCTGGATGCACCACCGTTTAGATTACTTCCTTTTCCTGTAAAGGAAGAATGTTCTTAGAAATGAGACTAACAGCCTTGTTCAAGGTTGTATCACCAAGGAAATGGCGCTCTTACAGGATGACGCTTCACCCATGTATGGTCAGAATCCTGGAGCAAAATTTTACTTTTGGGATTAAAAAAACCAAATGTCTTGTTCACATACTGACGGCTGTATGGCCATTTGTTTAATGTATGTGCTATCAAACTAGAGTAATCCTAAGCCAGTGGCTCCTCAGTCAGATGCCCAACAGAGTAGTTATGAGCTTTTTAGAAAACATGGGTTATACAGCCTTTAGTATTTGAATTTCTGGACTGCAAGAGGAATTTTAAATATCTCCAAAAGCAACTCTATAACCTGTCATGTCTAGTAGCCATGACATGCTTTTTCTGTAGCTTTCTAGAAAATAGTCAAAGTCTCTAGTGTTTAGATGTGGACATTCCTCACGCAGAGACACTGAGTTAGCCATGCTTACGAGACTATTGTATATATTCACATTTGTTTGTTAGCACAGCTAAGAATAAAAGCTGCGAGAGTGTGCAATTTATTCCATAGCAAGTTAGCAGTTTAAAAATTGTACCCTAAAACACAAATTTACTCAATAAAAGATGTCAAATATGATCCATAGGCAGTTGTCATTTTAAGATAAAAAAACAATTAGACCAGTACTCTCTCCTCATCTCAGTGCTGGTGATAGAACTATGGGTGCAGCTCCACATTGAGTAATAGGTATGTAAATCGGTACAATTTCTCCATGCAAAATTTGGCAGCGCGATCAAGAGGCTTAAAATGCTCCCACTTGTTGGCCAAAGCATATCTGGGAATATAGCCCAGAAAAATAATCTGAATTGCAGACTGGTATAATTCAGACTTTTTATGTATTTAAAACAACTGGAATGGCACAGTATGCCTGTATATGTCCTATTATAGAATTTAGATACATTTGCTTATTAGGAGGCTCTAATAACTTGAAGATATGCTAATGTTGCTATTGATAGAATGTAAAGGTTTACACAGAGCACATTCTAAATGTAAAAGAAACTACATCCAGACAGGGAAAAAATACCAAAATAACAGCAATCATATCTCCATAAGAAGACCACAAATTTTTATTCGTTCCTATCTCAGGTTCTCAATAATACCTCTTTAAGACCACATTTTACTTTTAAAATTAGAAGTAAACATCCATTCGGTGCTTTAAAGGCAACTATTTTCCAAAAGAGTTAGCCATTGGGAGCTCATTATATTGAATCAGTCTGCAAAGGGAAGATTGGGGGTGAATTTCAATTGACCTTGAAGCTTAGGTTGCTTTGAGTCATAGGTAGCACGGAAAGTGAGTCTGAAGCACAGGCAAACTGAGACACCCGTGGAAGAAGGAGCGCGAGACAGAAAATTAGAGAACAAATACAATGAAAAAAAATTTTATGCTGTTTTTGCAACAGGGTCTAATGTAGCCCAGGCTAACCTCCAGTTCACCATGTAGTCAAGGCTAGCCTCAGCCTTCTGAGTGATGACATTGAGCCGCTACATGGGTTTTACTCTCTTTCAGGTTCAGGATTGTGTGATGTCAGTGAGCACCCCATGGCTTCGGATGCCTTTCCCCTTATATTGATCAGCTAGATGTCAAATGGATGCAGCAACCGCTGACAGGTAGAAGAATGGAAGACTTCCAGATAGGAAGTAGGGTGTTCAATTCCTTCTCCTTCTGTGCCTCAATTGTTTTAATAGTTGGTTTACTTAAGTGAGGATAAAATAATGATGTCAAAGTTGCTATGTTGACTGATGACTTCCTATTCAAGTAAGATGCCCCGCAGACCATCTGCCTGACGCTGCTCTTCGATTTAAAACTTCAATGGAGAGCCATGAAGGGAACCAGTTGAGAAACCCTTGTTGTTTCTCATTAAGTGATGAAAATCTGAACAGTTACCAACAACATTTCTATTCTCATGCCTGCTGCTAGTACTTTGAGACATCCCCCCACCCCACCCCCGATGTATTATTGAACTTTCTGGAATAGATCATTAGCGTGTGTTAGCATCTTGCTCTACATACTAACACTCGAAGCATGTTGACATAGCAGCCAATCTGTGTTCATGGGACCCTCAGGTCAGAGAAGCACAGGGAACAGGATGACTAGGCAGTGTTGAGAGACACTGATTACCACTGAGCTCTCTTGTGATGTTGTCTATTTATTTAAACCCAATTTGAGGTTGAAAGAGTAACTAAAAGAACTATTACAAATAATTTGTTCAAACTACCAGTTTTGAAAATTATGAAGTGGTTGCTTCTCACAGCTGATAAGAAAATAGATTTTGGAGGCTCGCAAGATCAGCGGGTCAAGTAGTGTTTACAGCCTCCCCTCCCACACAGAATTCAGACATCCAGTGCGTCAGAGGTGCCAGAAGGCAGGTAACATATAAATATTTATTTGGGTATAATTATTTCAAATTCTTTAGCCTGTCTCTTTTAAACATGTGAAAATTCATGTTCTCCTAAAATGTAATGCCAAATTATTTTGTAAAGGCATATGAGACCATGTGTGTTACTAAAATTTTGCTAGTGCTTGTGAGTCACTTATATAAGACATCACTGGGTCAAGGTGTGTATTCTCTTTTATTTTTTATCAAAGCAACTGCACCCTAATTGTTACTTCTTCAACTTGTACTATCTTCTATGGAGATTACTGTTATTTTTCTTGAAGAGTTGATGTGAGAACCACTTCTGAGATTTGGAATTTAGACTGGGTAAGTCAGTTTGTTCCCATCCGTGCCTCTTGAGGAAAGGCTTTGGACGCAGTTCTCCCACAAACATTCCATCTAGTACTGCAGAGGAAATGGCCAAGCAAGCTGGGAATTAGCACAAGTGATATTGAAAAGCCAGATCTTCCAGAGCAAGTCCTCGGGGCTTTGCTAAAAGGTGGTGACTGTCTCTTTGTAATGACCACCTAAAGTGCCCCAGCGCAAGCTTGTCTCTGAACTCATTTATTAGGGCTTCAAAAAAAAATCAGTGTAAAATCCCCTCCTCTCTATATCAGTCACAACATTTTTTGTTTGTTTCTCAGAAAATATGTAAGCTCAGCATTCTATTTCTGATGTGCATGGAGGGAAGATGGGAATTTGATATCGATAACCATCTTTGGGGTGTTTTACTGTTTTGTGAAATGAAAATTAGAGGAAATTATATAATGTTGCCTTTCTCCAAGTCCAGGTTTTGTTTTCTGGGCATATTTTCAAATGACCTCTGAGTTTTTGTTTATATATATATATATATATATGTATATATATATATATATTAAATATAGCTGGCTTAGGGGATCTACTGCAATGAAAAATTCCCCATCCTTCCAGAATGTATTCTAATAGAATAGAAATGCCTTTCACTCAATAATGTAGAGTTACGTATTTATTTACATCTCAAACATTTCCCACTTCCAGTCCCTCCTCACAAAGTTTCTCCTCCATCCCCTCTCCTTTTCCTCTGAGAAGGTGGGCCTCCCCAAGTTTCTCCCCCACCTGGTGAATCAAGTTTCTGTAGGATTAGGCCTCTCCCTCTGAAGCCAGACATGGCAGCCCTGTTGGGGAATGGATACTACAATCAGGCTACAGCTTTAGGGGAGAGCCTCTGCTCCTGTCTTGGGAGACCCATATAGAGACTAAGCTGTACATCTGCTACATATGTGCTGGGGGCCTCATTCTGGCCCATGTATGCTCTTTGGTTGGTGGCTCAGTCTCTGAGAGCTCCTAGAGGTCCAGGGTAGTTGACTTTGTTGGTCTTCGTGAGGGGTTCCTATCCCCTTTAGGGCCTTCAATCTATTCCCCAACTCTCCCATAGGGTTCCCAACTTTCATTCAATGTTTGGCTGGGGGTATCTGCATCTGTTTCAATCAGCTGCTGGGTAAAACTTCTCAGAGGGCAGTTGTGCTAGGCTCCTGTATGCAAATAAAACAGTATCATAAATAGTGTCAGGGATTGGTGCTTGTCCATGGGATGGGTCTCAAGTTGGACTGGTTATTGGTTAGCCATTCCTTCAGTCTCTTCTCCATCTTTGTCCCTGCATTTCATTTAGGCAGGACAAATGAGTTTCTTTATTCTGTTAGCTCCTCATGATTAGTGTGGGGTTGTCTGTAAACTGCCTTATCATACCACATCTAAACACACAGGCCAAAGAGTATGTGGTACAGACATTCCCACCTTTGGGGTGTGGTGTGTAAGTTGTACATGTGACTTTTGTTCTTAGGCTTTTGGTTAGGGCACAGTCAACATCTGGTACAGCACAGGCAGTGAAATGTAATGAGGTTCAACTTGGAGAGCCATGTGCTTGGACATGGAACTGGATCTATTGTAAAACGGGAGAAATGCAAAAGAACTGCCTGGGCTTTTAGTCATCTTTGTTACATATAAGAATAGGGCTCACAGCTCAGCAGTGTTCTTAAGCCCCCATTCTCTCTTGACAGCCCAGAGAGTGGTAGACACAGAACAGTCGGCTGGAAGGCTAAGATTGGTCAGTTGCCTGAGATGATCCTACTGATGTCCAGCAGTAAAGAGCTAGGTCCACTTCTGGAAGGATCTAGAGTGGTCAGTGTTTTGGATTTAGACAGATATTGTCTCTCCTTGAGGTTTTAGAATGCCAGGGCCCCAAAGCTGCACACAGTATGGCAGAACTTGAGATCCACAGTCCCCTTATTGCAGAATTTCCTTTGCAGAATTCATCTGTCATGCTACCGTCAGTCACTTTGTTCTACTGTTCTTCTGTGCTTTGGTTATTTGCCTGTTATTCTATTAGGCACTGGGTCAATGAAAGGGTGCCTAAGCCACAGAGTCTGCTTTTGAGGGGTATGTGGTACGACTTTCCCGATGGCAAACAAATGTTTCTCCAAAATTATATTTAGGGAAATATCCTAGTTCTATCTCTCTCCTACCCACCTGTCTCCCACCAAGGTCCCATCGGAACATCTGGTCTACCCAAGAAGAGCTCCCACATTCACACAAGCCCAATGCAGATCTAAGTTCCTGACATATATTTTATGGTTTATGATTAGTTTTCTGACTCCTAAATAGCCCTAAAATTGACCTACAAATTCCTAGCTCATTCACTTTTCTTTATACTTACTGTATAGTCTCTACTAGCCAAGACCACATGATTACCTAGGTAGAGAGGACGCAGGGTTTAGAATGTAGCTTCTTGCATTTGCAGTTTAGGTCTTAGAACTGATATTTGTTGAGATTTTTTCTGTGGAATAAAGTGTGTAGCATGTAAAGCTGAGCAGGACATAATTTTGCTTTTGAGTTTTCATCTTGTCATAGAAATAACTCCACCAGAAGTATCATACTGTGGCGTGGTTAGCCCACCAGTAGGGGTATAGGAGAGCAGAGGACCGAGGAAGTTTAGAAGTACTATTACTTGTGAGAGAAATGTTTTGGGAAAAGAAAGTGGCTTCACTCTGGGCTGTAGAGTGAAGGAGTCACTCTTCCAGACAGAGTGGGGGCATCATCAGCCAAGCGTGGAAACTTGGAAGTTGATGAGATCTTGTATCTATCAACCAGTCATCTAAACACCAAACAACAACTGTCCCCAAACACTTTCCATTGATGTATTGTGAGTTATTCTTCTTTTGAAGCAAAGATGTTGCTAAAATGGCACATCAGTGCCATACCTAGATTATATGATTTGTAAGCATTTGGATCTGAGCAGACCCCTGCTGCTCAGCAAAAGCATCGAGGTAATTTAGTGAGAGATATTCATATTCTAGATTTCCTTAGCTTAAAAAAGTACCTCAAATCTCAAAGCAACACACACCAAACAAACCCTCACATTTTAGTTTGGAACTTGTTTTGTTGTTTACTGCACTCTTTTGACAGCCAAGGTACAGGCTGAACCAAGGATTCAAGGCAGTTGCGAACTATTGGATTTATGGAAGGCCAATCATGCACAAGATACTGTGCTTGGTAATGAGACCATGTTGTTGATTAAAGTGCTACAGTCTCTTCCCATATGGGATGGTTTGATTAAGAGTGGCCCCATAGGCTCATATGTTTGACTTCTTAGGCATAAGAGAGTGGCATTACTTGGGAGGATTTAAGAGGTGTGGCCTTGTTGATGTGGCTTTGTTAGAGGAAGTGTGTCACTTTGAAGATTCAACAGTCCAAGCTAGGATCAGTGGCCCTCCCTTGTTACCTGTGGATATAGACATAGAACACTCCTAGCTCCAGCACTATGTCTGTTGGTATGGTACCCGACATAATAACAATAGACCAAACCTCTGAAACTGTAAGTCAGCCATAATTAAATGCTTCTCCATATAAGAGTTGTCTGGTGTCTCTTCAAAGCAACAGAACACTAGTGAAGATACCATAGAACTAACATTTCCATGAACTATGGACTTTACCCATTGTTTTCACCTGGGTGTGCTCATGGGAGGAAGTAGAGTTCAGGGTAAGGGGTCAGGATAGACAAACCCTGGTTATGGATGGCAATGGGTGTGTTCAAGGACTCTGGGTTGGCTATACACGGGAGATGGTGCAGAATGAGGAATCCAAGAAATGAAATTCTATGCTAGTTCATGTTCAGGATTTGGCCTTTATTCCAAAATAGTGAGAAAGCATTAAAAGACTTTTAATAGGGCCAATACAATCTGGTTCTTTGGTTCTTTTCTTTTCTTTTCTTTTCTTTTCTTTTCTTTTCTTTTTTTGGAAGAGATTTTAGGTGGCCCACAAGAATGTATGGATTTTTACTGGGTATCAAATCTAAGAGAAAAACTCTTCCTCAAAGGGAAGGAATATATATATATATCAACAAGGCCATACCTCCTAAACCCTCCCAAGTGTGTGTGTGTGTGTGTGTATGCCTAAAAATAGTAACAACAAAATAGAAAATTTCACAAATTGGACATTAAAACCCAACCCCAACCCAAACCCATTTATTCTCTGGAGCAAACCTGGAATCATAGGGTGGGAGGAGCCTCCTGTTGGGGAGGGTCTCTGGACCACACCCAGCAGTACTTTGATAGCTGATTCATCTCTGCTGGCTCAGGGAGCTGCTCTCTTCATGCCTCCCACTCCTGCCGAAGCTCTGCAGAGAAAGGGATTACTTCCCATCTCATCGGTGGTTCTCAAAAGGCGAGAGCTTCGATCTCAGCCATCTCCTTGGTCCAGGTCTTACTTCAGTATGTCCGTGGTAGCCTGCCATCTTCCAATTGGCTTTGCGGTCACAGCCATGTCTTGATCTTAGTGTTTCTGGTCTTACTGTGGCTGTGAGGAGCAGTCAGTCAGTGACGGACAGCTGAAGCTGGAACTGGAACCTAAGTAACAGGAGGTAGGAGACGGGAGGGGAGCCATGGAAGAATCTCCTAGCTGTATTTTGGAGAATAAATGATATAGCATTCATGAAAATTGGTGGCATTATGGGAGTTTTTCTTTCCAAGAGATTGACTCTTTTTTTTCCCCAACAGAAATTTGAGAAGGTAAGAGATTCTGAGTAATATGTCAATCGTAGGGGAATCTGTCACTTTCTGGCAAGTTGAGTAGGCCACGGGTATTTTTATTTTATATACCTTACCTTCACTCATTCTTTTATGAATTATGAAGTATTTTCTTCTGAAGCCATCAAACATGACAGGGAAGAGGCGAACTGGTCCATATAGTCTTACCTGGAGTATCTCAAGACTTTTCTGTCTCTGCCTCTTTATCCTCACCTCTCTGTCCCCTCTGTCTTTCTACTCTCCTCTTGCCTCCTGGTTACAATCAGCAGTAGCATTTGTTACAGGGCCTTCCTGAGGGTGGTTTCCTGGGCAGTGGGGTGGGATGCAGGGTGGGTAACAAATCAAGCCATTGGAGAGGCTACCATGAGATCAGGTGAGCACACCAGAGGCCCAGAGCGCGCCCGAGTGCAGGGAGGTAGAGGTGCTCCAGGGAACATGCCAATATTAGCATAAGGAGCCATCAGCCAGGCCAGATAAAGCAGGTAGGCAGCCGGAAGAAGCTGGCATGAAGTTAAATAGGACAACAGGAGGCAGGATGCTGGTCTGGGCCTTAGTCACAGAGCCAGGCACTTAAGTGGGCATTGACAGGATCAGGCCTGTATCAGGTGCAAATGTTTGGAAATTTACCCCATAGGCAAAGGGTTGTAGAAGCTGCCACTATGCACAGTGCACTGTGCACAGCCTTCCAGGGGGCAGCCTTATACACCTCTGCTTACCTTAAACAAAAGCCAAGTTTTGTGCCCCCCTTACCCCCCCCCCCCCCCCCCGTGCCTTCCATACATTAGCTCTTCAGCTCTAGAACTCACCAGTTACCTTATAGTTACCGATGAGGCCCGGAGGGATTCCAGAACATGCCTGGGTAGCAAGGATGAACGCAGAAGACTCTAGCAAAAACCCTACAAGATGTAGGACCCAATGTCTGTTTTTAAATTTTTCTTTGCTTATTCCCCCCTCTGCCATGTTGCCACAGCCTGTCTGGGGGGAAGTTGTGGCAGAGTCAAAGTCATAGAAGCCACACTTGCACTGCCACGCAGAGATCTAGATGCAAGGAGTGCTTGAGTGCTTGCAGAGAAGAGGAGAAAGTCAGTTAGCAGAGACCGGACACCATTGAAACAGCAGTATAAGCCCAGGGCTAAACTGCCAAAGGCTTAAGCTTGAGTTCCAGGCCACAGAGCCAACAGGAAGGCTAGGTGTGCTGGCTCCAAACATGATTCTCTGGACCTCTCAGAGTCCTGCCATAGAATATAAAATTACATTGGCTTAGAAGAGTCAGATTTCAGAGAAAAAAGTGGCTATCAATTTCTTTTAAAACTTCTAAAACTGCTCCAACTGTCTTGTTCGTGGTTACCCACAATTCATAGCATGCCACCTTACTCTCGCCTTTCTGTTTCCCTCTGCCGTTCTTACCAAACATCAGAGAATGAAAAATCCTGGCTCTGCTATTTTCTGGAAAAGTGCATGGGCTTGCTGAATCCCAAGGCTTAGTGTTTGGTCAAGAAGGTAGCGTCTCATAGATCACCACATCTAGAGGAAGAAATTTGTCTTGTTATATCAGGTGGTTTGGTAGGGTCCTGCCATTACTTCCACCTTACCAATTAAGACATTAGTATTAGTATTAGTATTAGTATTAGTATTAGTAGCTGCTTGCTGGTATTGAGACATTCATTAGTCAAATACCAGCAAGCAGCTCTCCAAGAACCATGTAGGACTTATAGACAGAGAAGCAAACATGTGATGCCTTTGTGTAGAATCTTCTGACTTTGAGCCAGTGATCGTATGGAGGGGTGAAAGGACGTGGGTTTGTGGAAACCCCGTCAGGACAGCACCCTCGCGTTGGGGCACCCTCGCGTTGGGGCACCCTCGCGTTGGGAGGCTCTGTGGGTTTGGATGTCACTCAGCAGTCGGAGACAGGTGTGGCACTGAGGAATACCAATGCAAGATGAGCCTCAGGGCTTTCCCGGAATCCCATTTTAATTTGAGATAGGAGATCAGAGGAGGAAGAGCTCTGTCATCCTTTCAGCCTGGAAAACTCAGTGTCAAAAGTGCGAGGGCTCCATCCTTAGTTTCTTTGCATTTCTTGCTGTGGGGGATAAACCCTTAAATTTTGGCTCATGGAATCTGAACCTGATGGAGTCACTAGATTCCTTCATCAAAAGCTGGGGACTTGAGAGGGCATGGAACAGGAGGCTTTAAGGGACCTTTCAGAACTTCTAAGCCAGGCAGAGCATTTGCGGACAGAGATGGTCAGTTCCCAAGTCCTTCTACAGTTCTAAGTTCCTTTTTCTGTTGACTCCCGAGAGTCCCAGAAACAAGTCCCTCACCAAGGTTCTTCTGGTTCTGGGTTCACATACATATTCATACACGAGAATACACACTACGTATGCACACAGAATCGGAGATGAAAGGAGAGGAGGAGATAAAGGAGGAGGAGGGGAAAGGGAAGGAAGAAGAGGAGAAGGCTTTGAAGAAATCAATTTATCCTTTCTCTGTCAGAAAAAAATGTCTGGACTGGATGACTTCTGGGGTCCCTTGTTGGCTTGCGATTCTGAGTCTGACATATGTCTCTAATTCCTGGGAAGCAGGCAGAGGCAGCCTTGACCTGCCACCATCTGCTCCTGCCCTTCCTGAGCTGGGTGTGGTTTGCAAGGAGTAGTGAGGCTGCTCTGCTTGATTCTGGACCTCTGCATAGACAGGCCAGCCTGAGCCAGATGGCAGACTGTTGTATGTGCGACTCATGTGATGTGACATCGCAAGCCCCTGCTCTGGACAACCTGCCTCTTAGGCCTCTGGTTAGCAGGTAGTGGTAGAGCCAGCCAGACATAGGGGAGCAGTTGAGCCTTGCAGAGTTTCCCAGCAGGGAGTGTTTCAGCCATTTTGGTCAATTCTGAAAACACTTCTTTTTTTTTTTTTTCTTCATTTTAATTGATTCTTGTTTAAAAATAATCAGGAAACATCTAAACTCTCAGCTGAAACAGTAAAGTAAGAAACTATCCCAGAGAATTTGAGGAGGAAAAAGCAAAAAGACCTCAGTTGTTTGTGCATTCTGACTGAGATGTTGTATGGCGGGAGTTAAAATGCTCATTAGAAAAACAACCTGAAGTTGGCAGTAGGTGGGAAGTGTGTCTGGGTCGAGTTAGAGGAAGGAGTTGGGGGTGAATTATGAAAATATATTATACACAATTCTCCCCCCATTAATAATATATATTAAAATATAATTGAACTTAAAATTCCTCTGACCCACTCCTCTTACAGTATGGGGCTCAGGGGAGTTGAGCGGTCCACCGGGTAGCATCCAGTGTCAACCCACAGCCGTCAGCAGGTGGAGCCGGCTCAGTGTTTCACTGTGTAGAATCTCTTGAGCATACAGCATACTTCTTTTCCTGCTGCCCTCTGGGTAGGTATAGGGTCAAAGGTGATAGCTATCCTGTATGGGTTGGCCATCTAGGGAGTCTGGAGGACCCAGGTCATCTTGCCATCTTTTGGATTTGAAAGTGATTACGTATTGAAATACACAAATGTGACTGAAATCCATCAGTGGTTGGGCCATCCCAGACTGGGAAGAAGGGATATCCTGCTCTCAGCTCTGGTAGCTCTTGAGACACTTCGATAACTTGGTGTGTTGCTTGAGACTTAGACTTTTCAGACTGGCTGGGAGAATGGCCTCCTATCTTAGGTCTGGGCTGGTGACTCCTTGCTGAGTTCCTGTGAACTACAGCCAATAACTTCCAGCTGACAAAGCAGGGTTGTCTCTGGTAAGTGTTCATATCACACTTCAGAGATGCAAAGTTCTTTCTCTGAGTTATTTCTTTCCTCAGTGTTACAGCTGAAGAAACTGAAGCCCACAGAGGCAGGACCTGACTGGCCCAGGTCAGCCAGCAAGTTAGTGGCAAAGCGGATAGGGAGTTTCTGGGTTATTTCTTGCCCTGTGATTCACGCAGCTTCTCAAGACGACGCTATTTGCCCCTCACCAATTTCTTTCCAAATTTAGCTGGAATCTTTTTAGAGCGAGCTGTAGGTTTTCCTGGGTCAGGCTGCAATCCATTACTGGTCTGCAGACAACTGTAAGTAAGTAGGGGAACTCTATTTCAGGTGACCCCATCACAGAATTTGTCCTCTGTCAGTGTGAGTATGGTGTGGGAGCAGAGGGTTGGGGCGAGACCTTCCTGTGTGAGTTGTGGGGAAGGAACAACAGTGTTCTGGATCATTAAAGGAATAACTATTAAAGGAATTATTACAGGAAGCAGAGGTATAAGAAACAGAGGGAGGATTCTCCCAAAAGATTAGTCTGTTACTTAAAGAGGAATGTTAAATAAATTGAACTAAAAGAACATTCAATTTTGCATCTAAAAGTTGAGAGGTTTTGACTAACTCTACAGACTCCACTAGTGACACAGGGTGTTGTCTTGCCAGTAAGGTAGAGAGAGACATTGTTGAAGATATTGAAAACTTTTCCCGTAGAAATGCCACAAATCTTACCATCTGGTATTTTATCTACTTCCCTTCATTTAGATTAAATTTTTCTCTATGGCTTAGTGTCCCCAAACATAAATCACCTCTGCAAAGTACAGATGCTGGATGGAGACTGGTGTTTGCCTATGCCTATCTTTATGAAATATTCAAAAATGAAACCTCTCCTTTGCCCCCTCCTCCGACTGTGCATTTAACCAAGAGGGTGAGCGACTGCAATCCGAGCATCCGATAGCCCTCCTCCCTAAACATTCAAACAGCCTTTCAGCTACTGCGAAGTGTTCGCTGTAGACCGAGCACTGCGTGTGAGACAGGAAGCCTCTCCGTGCAGGGTAGGATGCTCAGAGTCACCCTCCACTCTCTCAGGGAACGCTCTTCAGCTGACTGAAGCAGGGAAGCCGAGCCAATCAGAGGCCGCTTTCCTAGCTCTGTCACCAGTCTGTGCTTGAGGAAGGCTTTTGCTTTTCATGCTCTCTGTATCGGAGAGGCAGATAAAATGCCAGGTCTGCATGTCTCCGGGGATAGCCTCACCCTGTATGATGTGAATGAATAACATCTTGCCTGGTAAATCCACAGGAATTATTGATAAGGCAGCGCAGATCTTCCAAAGAGGCCCTTTATTTTATTTTATCATTTATTTTTATTTTTTAAAAGCTCTAGCTGTGGTTTCTGCAGCAATTTTGTTTTTTGCCTTAAGAGAGGTGCTGTGGATTATCGGACCTCCATGTATGACAATTTGTACCTGCATGGAGTTGAAGACTCGGAGGCTGTAAGTATTTCATAGATAGCCGGCTCCCTCTCTCCTCCTCTTCCTCCTCCCACTCCCCCCCCCCCCCTTATTTCTTAGGCAAAGCAGGAAACATGGAGCTGACAGCCAACAGCACTGGGGTGCTTGCTGGCAGCTGTGTATGCTCTGTGTAGTGTGTAGCTAACTGAAATCATTTATTGTCCAGCAAAAGAGAAATTAACTTGATAGCGAAGACATCTAAGAGAAGAGGTTGTTGGTATTTCTCTGTGACCAGGTCCACGCTTGATTCATGAGGGGGTAACTGCCCCTCATAGACTGGCTTAAACTATGCAGAAAGTGCTGTTTTTCCAGTAGCAGGGTGCATAGGAAAGACTCATTCTTTATATAATAACATTGTTTGTTGAGCTAGCCTGAATGGAAGGTTCTCGGCTATAGCTGTGTTATTATGTGCTTACTGGCCAGACAAACAGTGCGGTTTCTGCTGCTTCTTTGTTAAGGAAATCAGATGCGAAGGGTCGTGCACACAATACTCCAGCGCAGAGGCGGTAGGTGGTGTCTCTCTACTCTGCCCTGGAAGACCGATGTGAACTCATGTGTGCTCAGTCTTAGAAAACTGGACTCCTGTCCTCAAGAGCTCAGCCCCCTGCAATGTTTTACCATCAGGATGAAATGATTTTCTGCAATCCCTGAATTTGTAGCACCGTATGCCGTACAGTGTATACTGTTAAGGTTTAGGCTGATGGCTGGATTTTTCTTTTTTTACTCTTGCTGGGGGCAGCACCTGTTTCTGTATCACTCACAAAGACACCTTGCAGGGAAGGATGATGAGGGCTTGGTTGCCCATGGGACCTGCTGTGGGGTGTCTGAATTTTTTTGAGTGTAATGCTGTGCACATTACCTACATTCAAAACAGAAATGTGTTATATAAGGGTCTCTGGCTAAATCACCCAATAAACAGATTATAACAGGAAAAAAAAGAACCCTATGGCCTATGTCAGTATAGATGTATGCATCATAACTGCTGTCCATGAAAGACAGCTGCCCTCGGGTCTCAGAAGGCTTTCCATCCCCCCTTCCTGTCTGTGTTAGCTGTAACTTTAACTCTTCTGCAAACTCGCTCTGCATTTCGCCCAGCGTGCTTCAAGTGACCAGACTGTCAGTGCTCTGTAAGGGGCTGTAGTCGTGATGTTGGGGGTTGAAGTCACCAAGGCCTGCTTTGGCAGGTAGGGTTGAGGAACAGAAAAGGCTCTAGGAGTTCAGTCAAGCAGCTTCACAGCTGGGCTCTTCAGGAGGCCTGACTATTTCCTTAACACTCTGTCTCCCTCCACACTCAGTTACGAAACGTCTGCTCCCTCGTTGAGTTGTAAGTTTTATTTCTGACCAGGATTTTAAACTTGGGCTGTGTCGCTTTGAAACGGATCGGAGTTTGTTGTCTCTCTTCCCAGAAACGCTTTTAGAAGCCGGCTGCCGCAAGCAGCAGAGGCACCTAGGAACTGATGTGAACTGCTCCTTGTTCTCGGGAACTGTGTAAATTTCAGATGCACCGGGTCAGAGGGGAAGCTTTCGAAGTACAGAAACATTTGTCTTTCCTTTTGGTCCAGCCTCTCAGGACAGCGGATTTTTCTGTCGGGTGGGAAGTGAAGAGAGCGTTGACCTGACTTGCGAGCTAGAGCAATGGCGGGTAGGGCTAGGTACTGCAGTGCTGTGTCCCCGGTGACTCAGTGGTGGCCAGCAGGCTAAGCTCCTGGGGCTGTGTACATCCATGGAGGTGAGGAAGGCGGGCAGACCGAGAAGTGATTTGGGGTGGGATGGGAACCACGGTACATAGAGCAGAGGGGGAAGACCAGAGATGTTCAGAGGGCTGACCTGACCCTGAATGCTTATTCGAGTTTATTTGTTTTTATAAGGAAGAATAATGTGATGTGTTACCTGAGATGGTGTGAACAGAGCTTCAAGCCAATGGAGAAGACTAGGCCTAAATAGCTGAGCCGGTGGAGTGCCAGATAAAGCCAGACCTGGAGTGCCACATCCGCAGCAGTCTCTCTCAGTGCCAATGCACTGATGGCTGTAAGTGTGCGGTTTGCCCAGATCAAAGCAGAGATCTTGGAATAGGTCTGCTAGACAGGTGTGGAGAAGGCGTCGCTCAGGTGGTCAGGCACTGAGAGCTCAGAACGGCCTGTCCTCTGGGGGTGCTGGGGAGCCCCTACCACACTGTGCTACTGCAGATCTTGTGGGGTGTATGGAGCTCAGCATATCAGATATGCTTCCAGTCAGTGCGTCCATGCAGTGAGACTGCCACAGGTCATCTTGCCTACAGACAGATGTTTTACTCTAAGAATAAAACCTTGCTATACACTGTGTGCATGTCTTGACTCCATGGTCTAGGAGAGAGTTCAGCACTGTGGTGGGTTTTGTTCGTTTGTTTGTTCATTTTGTTTGTGTGTTTGTTTGAGTCTGGCCCACAGATAGATATAGGTTTTATCCTTATAGGACCCTAGGTGGAAACCTGAAGCCTGTAGCCTCTGTCTCTCACTATACATATAAGAAAGGACAGAGGAACTTGCCAGAACGGTTTAGTAAGCACATATCAGATTCTTTAGTCCTGAGGAGTCTGTTTGGACAGGTCTGTTAACTTCTGCTCTGGTTCCCAGGCAGGTAGTGAAGGACCAGGACCATCCCTAAGTATAAGAAAACACTAAAGGTCACTCAATGGCCCCCAGCAAGGCCTTTCATCAGAGTAGGGGAGCTCATATAGACTGCCACATTTCTTTATATTTTTGGTTTTTTCTGAGGATAAAAGCCAGGGGCTTGTGCATTCTAGGCAATGAGTCTCTCGCTGAGATACATCCACAGCCCACATTACTTTGTGAGTCACCTTAACACAGATAATGCAGTGTGAACCTGAGATGTGTCTATGTCAACCCTGGGCACCTTACAGTGGGTCGTGTACACGGGCTGCCATTAGCTTCCGTGTTACCCAACACCCCACTTTTACTGCTCCGATATATCTTAGTTCAGGTCCTGATGGCTTATTATACAAATAATAAGATTTTTTTTTTAAAAAAGAGAAATGAATAAGGAGAGTCAAAAAGCAGCAAACACTACCCTCTGACAGTCAATGCTTCCTGTAACTTGCTGCTTGTAAATAGATTGTTTTCATCCTGCTGCTGTGTGTTCCATCCTGGTCTGTTAAGTGTTATCCTCACCTGACTCTCACCTCACCTCACACTAACGCTGACACTAGCCTGTGCAGAGAGGGCTTGGCACAGCTGCATAGAATTCTGAATGACTTAAAGGAAATTTAGATGCTCAGAGTACTTCACAAAGTGGAGCCAGGGCTAACCACGCACAGTAGTTGCTTTCATGTACCCAAGCTCTTCCCTTTCCAAATGCCCAAATTTTAAAGCATCTAAAGGGAGAAACGTGGTCATTTTCAGCGAGAAAGATGATCGGGCCTTAAGTCAAAGCATTTATTAGCCAGGAAAATACAGTCTTTAAATATTGAAAGGAAACATAAGGTGGTTGTCAATATCATTATAGATAGCAGTGAGAGATAAAGGGAAAGAAAATTGTACCAATTGTAATGTATATGTTTTGTTTGAATGCATATATAAAAGCATGCGTTTAAATGTCTATGTACTATACACTGTTCTAAGGATAGCTATATATTAATTTTGGAAGATGTTTGTATAACTGTGTTTGTCTAACTGTCTGTGTACCCACAGGTGTATATGTTCTGTGCAGCCTTGTGCATTGCACACATTCCTATGTGGATATGCTTTTTGCTTTGCTAACTGATGGTTGATACTAAGTAGCAGATTTCTAGCATAGAAGATTGGAGAAGGAAAATTATTAACTGCCTTTGACGTGAACAAAGGTGCCCAAGAGGGTTGAAAAGCCGCACTCTATGACAGAGTGAAGGAGTTCCATTTTAAAGTTGCTTTCATATACGAAGATAATGTCCTCGTGATTCTTAAGGAGGAAGATAAACTTCAAACAGAGGGTTGACGTGTTTAAGGGCCTTCAAAAAAGTGTCCTAGAGATACTCAGGTTTGGATTTCTCTTGGAAACAAGCAGACTAAAGGCCTTTAGGCTTCTGGGGCCGAGAGTCTTTACAGTCCATCTCTAGAGTATAAAAACTGGTCTGTAACCAAGTCCGAAGCTGGGGTTTTGACATCTGGAGCTAGAGAAGTAAATCAAGTGCTTATGGTTTGTATGAGAGATCTCACTGAGCGATGTAGGTGTTTCACTCAGCTGAGCTATTGTGTTAATAAGCCAGAGTCTGAGAAGTAAATGATGCACACACCTTTTCTTCAGTCAAATTCCTATACATTCTAAAATATGCAGAGGAATGATTTCCATATTAAATTATGATGATGCTAAGAGAGAAATTCCTGAAATCCAGATGCCATGGATTTGCCCCTGTCCAGGTGCTGCTGCTGCTTCTTCTTCTTCTTCTTCTTCTTCTTCTTCTTCTTCTTCTTCTTCTTCTCCTTCTCCTTCTCCTTCTCCTTCTCCTTCTCCTTCTCCTTCTCCTTCTCCTTCTCCTTCTCCTTCTCCTTCTCCTCGTCCTCCTCCTCCTCCTCCCCCTCCCCCCTTCCCCCCTCCCCCTCCCCATCCCCCCCTCCTCCCCCCTCCCCTCCCCCTCCCCATCCCCCCTCCTCCTTCCCCCCCTCCTCCTCCCCCTCCCTTCCCCCTCCTTCTCCCCCTCCCCCCCTCCTCTCCTCCTTCCCATCCCCCCTCCTCCTCCTTCTCCCCCTCCTCCTTCTCCTTTCTCTGTGTAGCCCTGGCTGTCCTGGAACTCACTCTGTAGACCAGGCTGGCCTTGAACTCAGAAATCTGCCTGCCTCTGCCTCCCACATGCTGGGATTAAAGGTGTGTGCCACCACCACCCAGCTCCAGGTACTTCTGTATTCTTTCCTGACAGCTTTTCTCCTCTTTAGGTTATAATGGCTCACAGTAAGCTATTTTTGCATTGAATGACTGAAGTGCCCATGGGTTTATTTTGGCTCACAATTTCAGTGGGTTCTTGGCCTCAGGTGCTTGGGTAGAACATCATTGTGGCATCAGTGCATGGCAGAGGAACATCTTCATCTCATGCTATATAAGAGTCAGAGAAAAAGGAAGACTGGAAGAAGGGCCCAGGGTATGGTTTCCATGACCTACTTCCTTCAACTAGGTCTATATTCCTTCCTTTTACTACTTCTTGCTAGTACGCTTATATTATAAATCCACGAAGACGTGACTCCATTAGTTAGAGAAGAGTCCTCAGAATCCAGCCACTTCTGCAAAGTCCATCATCTGGCAAAGAAGACCCTTGAGGGACTTTCTTGTTCATAGTGTAGCATGATTGAGTCCAGAGTTTTATAGTACCGAGACTCTAGTTGTATGTCCTCAGTAAATACCCCATCACTCTGTGGAGCTTATATCTGTGTGACACTCAGTAGAAAGTCATCAGTGACTATGTAAACTCATCATAAGGTGAAGGGCCCACAGGTTTCTTTCTGACTCAGTCTTTCTTTTCCAATGACCTTATTATTGGCTCGATAGTCCTTGTCATGAAGAAGAGTCTTCCTCTCTTTTTTAACATTTGCTTCACCAGGTAAGCAACTGAAAGAGAAATAGAGGACATAAATACACTGGTTATCATTTTCCATCTTGTTTTGCCTCTCCCAAACAATAGTTATATCGTAACTATTGTTACGATATAACTATATATGGTTTTTTCAAACAATAGTTATATCATAATTTCATTCGTGTATCCGTGGAGTTAAGTTGGAAATTAGGCCCAGCAAACTCTACAGAACTGTATCCTTAAAACACAGATAGGCTTTGATGCTTTTAGCATGTTTGTACCAGACACAGGAGCTGTGAAAACAGCAGTTTTCACAGCCACCTTACAACGGCCCCTTTTTGCTTAAGAAATTTTTATGCAACCCTGCGTATATAAATACATAAAAATAGACCCACAATTTAAGAACTTAAGCGATAATAAATCATAAAGAAATGTATTTTCAAACAGTGTTTTGGGCTGGCAAGATGGCTCAGCATGTAAAAAATGCTTGTTGTAAAAAATGCTCAGTACAAACTCTGATTTAAGTTCAATTCTTATAAATCAGATAAAGATAGATGGATAAAAATGATCCCACAAAGTTGTCCTATGACCCCTCATGCCCACACATGCATAATCATGCACACATGATAAAAATTCAGAATTTCTTAAAGCAATTCCTTTGCTATACATATAATTTCACCATCTATTAAAGACAAAATCAAATTTTCATACTCATTAGATGAATATACTTGTTTATTCTTTAATTTTTTTCAATTCCTGTCTTTTGTTAACCGTTACTATCTTCTGGTTTGTTGACGCAGTTAAGTCAGGCAACACTTGCCACAGTGCTGTCTGTCAAAGTGGCTGGCCATGGGATCTCCAGTACCACTTTCATCAGAAGGACATGCTCCATAAAGGCAACTAATTTTGCATTTGTATCCACCTTACAGTATTTCAGCACAGCAAACAGCCTTTCTCCTGTGCTTATTCTTCCTGGGGAAGAAAGCCTTGTTTTCTCAGCACCACCATGAAGTCTTGACGTACGATGAGGGGTGGACTCACAGTGAATGCTAAGGTTAGACAAAGTAGGATATCTTCCAACTGCTTACTAACAGGAAGCAGCCTTTGCTGATCAGGAATTAATTTCCTCCTTAACCTGGATCTTAGATTTTTACATTTTTTTCTATAACATCTGAGGGTTCAGCCTCAAGGGAGGTTACCTGTCTTTTCCATAAGGGTCTTTATGATAAACTGCGTCCTGTTATCAGTTTCTGCTCTTTACTTTTATATAAAGAATTAAGCTGGGCATGAGAGCACATGTCTTTAATCTCAGCATTCTGGATGCAGAAGCAAGTGAATCTCTGTGGGTTCAAGCCCAGCCCTGGCTACATCATAAGTTCCATGGAAAGATGCTTTCTCAAACAAACCGACAAGCAAAAAAAAGGAAGGAAGAAAGAAAAAAAGGAAGAAAGAGAAGGAAGATGGGAAGGAAGGAAGGAAGGAAGGAAGGAAGGAAGGAAGGAAGGAAGGAAGGAAGGAAGGAAGGAAGGAAGGAAGGAACAATCCTTTTTGTATGCAGAGAAGGCTCAGTGGTTGAAAGCATTGGCTGCTCTCCCAGAGGATTTGGGTTTGATTCAGCATGGTAGCTCGCGTCTGTCTCTTACTCCAGTCCTAAGGGATCTAACACTCTTATGGCCTTTGTAGGCACCAGATACCCATGAGGTACAGAGACGTACATGCAGGCAAAACACCCGTACACTTAAAACTCTGTACAAAATAATGAAATCTTAGGGGAATACACAGAGGCACAGTACAAAAATGCCAGACATATATTTAGGACCATTTCAGAAGTTACTGGAAATCCCAAGACAAAATATATGTGAAAAATTTTAAATGAAACTCATTAGCAACGTCGCATTTCTAAAAGTAAAACATTCTAGCACTATGATGCTACTGATCAAAAACTTCCATGCTGAGGAATAATAGAAAAATTGTGGTTTCTGTAATTAGACCATTATTCTCTCATTGGAGGGGGTTACTTCATGTGGACTGTCAAAACCTGCAGGTTCTAACCCACAAGTCGTTTGGAATCCATGCTGAGGTGCTTCAGGTAGGTTCACTGGCGTTGAGTGGCATGGCTGCGATTTGAAATGCTGGGTCCAAGGCCACAGTCAAGTTGTACCCTGCAAGGAGGGGGTGTGTGTGCTCCCAGAGCCAACATCTGTTACATGTTAGATCCTGAAACCTTTGTTCACGAGTGTTCAGAATGGTGGTACACGCCTTTAATCCCAGCACTTGGGAGGCAGAGGCAGGTGGATTTCTGAGTTCGAGGCCAGCCTGGACTACAGAGGACAGGACAGCCAGGGCTACACAGAGAAACCCTGTCTCAAAAAATACCCAAAATGGGAAGGGGTGGGTGGGAGGACAGGGGAAGAGAAGGGGGCTTGCGGGACTTTCGGGGAGTGGGGGGGGCTAGAAAAGGGGAAATCATTTGAAATGTAAATAAATTATATCGAATAATAAAAAGAAAAAAAAAAGAAAAAAAAATACCCAAAAAACAAAAAACAAAAAACAAAAAAAAAAAACCCAAAAAACCCCCAGAAACCTGTGCCAGTTTTCTTGGTGATAGCCCAGCCTCACACTGGATTGCAACCCACAGCTGCCAAAGCTATGCGGTTTGACACAGTGTGCCTTACACATAGAAGACAGGGCCCCAGAGGCCACAGCCGAATGGGCAGACCCAAGAGAGTTTACAGTTTGTATAAAATAATGGCGGCAGATAGGGAGTTGCAGATGTTTATGGCCTGGGCTTTGAACCGTTTAAGACCTGGAGAGCGTGAGGAAAGACTCAGCTGCCGATTTTTTTGCAGCACATATTGGTTTATAGGAAGAAGGCAGCTTAGATGGCTGTCAGGCATTTGTGAGCGCTAAGGGTAGAACTTGCTCTCAGTCTATTTATCTGGTCTTCGAATATCACTGTACAGTTTCAGTTGTTGACTTAGATACTTATCCTATGTCTTGTTTGGTTTTTTTTGGTTTGACTTTTTCTGTTATAGAAGCATTTAAAAGGTTTACACTTAAGCTGGATGTCTTGATTGGGTATAGTAGCTCCTGCATATAATTCCAGGTCTTGGAAGGCAAAGAATTATTGTGTGTTCAAGGCAAGTTTGGATGACTTCAGAAGTCTGAGGCTGGCCTAGGCTCTAAAGAGAGAGCATTAAGAACAAAACAAAGTAACTAAAACAAATGGGAACATTTTGGATTTTCTTTTGCATTCGTGGGATCCGAAATGAAGGCTGTACCCCAATATGAATATCAGCCACCCTTATCAGGAGCCTGTGGTTATAGACTCTGATTGTGCCTTTTAACAATTCCTATTATATCTAAATTTTACTATAATTTGGAAGAAGATTTGATCTTCAGGGTCACCACTCTCATTAGCATTGCTGAACTTCTGATGAACGATATGGCTGTAGCTTAACGTGTTTCCCAGAATTTTTAAGTCTTCGTAAAACTTAACTTCTCTTTTTACATTTATACCAAACATAGGTGTCAACTGTGAAAATGTAAGGTCTTCTTTTTAATACTTTGTTTTTTGCTTTATAACATAAGACAATAATGTAGTCTAATAATGCTGTGACTTAGGGCGGAGCCTCAGTTCTAGATGCCTGGGTTTGAGTCTAGCTCCCTCGTTTCTTAGCTGTGGCCCTGAGTATGTTTCTTCCTCATTTCTTCTTATTTTTTAAATATGCTATAGTTTGATTATATTCTTTCCCTTCTCAGACTCACCCCAGATCCTCTGTACCTCTCTATCCACCCAACTTCTTCTTCTTTCTCTCTCTCTAAACAGGAAAATCCAAACAAACAAAATATAATAAAACAAACAATACAAAACATAACAAAAAGCACATATATACACTCACATATGCACACACACACACACACACACACACATAAAACCTGGGGTCTGTTGGTCAAGATGGTCAAGCATTTCTGGGGCCTGCCAAAGAGTGGGGCCAGCTCACCCAGTGAAACTCCACTGAAGAAAAAACATTTCCCCTCTTTTCCAAATACCAATGGAAGATAGCATCTTAAGCAAGAACAACAGGGCACCCTGTATCTGCTTCGCCTTCTCCATGCTGGGACTCTGTCTGACTTGAACCTGTGTAGGTCTTGTGCAGGCTGTCACATGCTTTGTCAGTTCATATTAGAAGAATGGTGTCTGGAAGATGCTGTTTCTTTGGAGTCAGCCACACCTCTAGCTCTTAAAGTCTTCCTGCCTTCTTAGCTCCCTGGGTCCTTTGAGGGTGTATGTTGATAAAGGCAACTCTGGGTATGTTACTTAAGCTTTCTGTGCCTTGATTTCTTTGTCTCTGTAGCATAAACAATAATGAAACTGATATCTTGGTGGTTCCAAAAATTATTATTTAGTACACACACACACACACACACACACACACACACACACACAGAGAGAGAGAGAGAGAGAGAGAGAGAGCTTGATGACATCATGGTTATACATGTGTATACACACACACACACAACACACACACACACATATTCTGATTTGGGGAACTAAGTATGTCCCTTACCACACAAGTTCCTACCAAGAACTTATGTTTATTTCTAGCACTCTTGAATAATGTTTTTACAGTGATTCACCAGAAATCCTATAGAATATATTCCCGTGTCTCTTTGTCCATGTGTATGTCCCCACCAAATGTCATATTCTGTGCCAAGTGTTCTGTATAAAGTTAGCAGTAACACAGAACCATATACAGGGAGATAATAGAAACAGACAGATAGAAGTCACTGTCCTTCTGAGATCTTACAGTTAACTCTAGTCATGTTTTGGAAAAGGAGATGGTTGAGTATCAGGGATTGGAAATCTTGGTCTTGGCCTATTGTTAGCATCGACTTTGGACAGACACCTTTATCTTCCTAGTCCTTAATTTTCCTTGTATAAAATGAAGTTTGATTAGATAGTTTCTAAGATTTTTTTTTTCTGCGCCTAGAATTATGTTCTGTTTGTGGATAAGCATTTCTTCCTTTGGGATACAAATGCCACTGTGTGCCATTTGCTTTCTGAAATGATCAATTACCATGGCATTATGTACACAACGAGTAAGGTGTCAGTGTGTGGGCCTTAAATCTGCATATTTGGCTTTTGTCAGGATCTTTAAAAGAAGCAAGTGTGTATGGTGCATGCGTAGGGCAAGACTGCACTTTGTGAAAGCAAATGTTTTCTGTAAGATGTTAACTTCAGATCCCAATGAAGACGCTTCGTCTATTGCTCATTTGTTCTCCTTTCCTGTGTCACACTTCCGGCCCTCAGCAGCCTGAGCTGGCAACATGCGAGCGCCAAACCTGGAATTGTGCACTGAATCATTATCTCTCCTGCCAACATAGGTGTCTAATCTGTACATTAAGAGTGTAGGCAAGCACGATGTTTAGAATAACTATTTTGTGACTGGCATGACTCTCAACATCAATAATATATAGTATGTGTAAATATTAGCTGATATATATGCATATATGTATATATAAGTTAGGGTCTCAAATCCTTAGTGCACAGCCATTATCTAAGAATATTTTCAAATGTTTTTTTCTTTGTAAGCTTTTGTTCTGTTTATCATTATTGTTATTGTTTGGGCTGTTCTAAGACCAATAATCAACTAAATACAAGATCCCAGAAGTGTAGTAAGTTCTAGGAGACATTGATTCTTTTTAAGAATCAGTTACTCCTTTTAAAAGTAACTATACCCAAAGGCCATAAAAATGCAAGTGAAATTCTTGACTTGAGCTCAGTCCTTCAACTATTCCCTTAAATCATATTTGAATAAAGTAAGAACTTCAGAAAATATTAATAATCTATGATGATAGGAAATATGGTGAGTATTAGGTTAAAGTAGTGATTGAGTAAACGTATTGGCCCATTAGTCTTGCCAAAGACTCATTACCAATAGCTTGATGACATCTGGTTTCAAATGATGCCTTGGAGATTAATGTCTTAGTACCTATTTGATTCAATGGCTCTATTGATTCAAGTGATGGGATTAGAATTTATTTTTCATATTTTCAAACCATCTGGCTAAAGTATTGGAATTAGGATGAAGTTGATAAGGTCAAGCGACCAGGGACATTTTAATCATCATAATGTACAGGGTACTTTGTGAAGTGCTGGAAGACTGCAAAATAGCATACAGGACTACAGGACTACAACTGCACAGGCCAAAGAGACTTTGCATGTATCAGGTTTTACAAGACAATTCCTCTGATGGTCAAGTCTCACTATTATTTAACTAAAATCATAGTTACACAAACCACAATGCATATTCTTTTATAAAACGATGAGTTTTTATTTACGTGCCTATCTGTGTGCCTTCAGGAGTTTATATTACCATATGTTTGCAGGTTTCTGAGGAGGCCAGAAGGTGTCATATGCTTTGGAACTGAAGTTCCAAGAGGTTGTAAACCATCTGGTGTGAGTGCTGGGAGCTGGACCTGGGTCCTCTTAACAAGAGCAGCAATGGTTTTAACTACAGAACTATCTCTCCGGGTCCATAACGCATATTTTTTAAAAGATGTATTTATTATATATATATGAGTACATTTCTCTCTCTTCAGACATACC
The DNA here is from genome assembly GCF_947179515.1 of Apodemus sylvaticus. Classification (NCBI taxonomy): domain Eukaryota; kingdom Metazoa; phylum Chordata; class Mammalia; order Rodentia; family Muridae; genus Apodemus; species Apodemus sylvaticus. The sequence goes on along the minus strand of NC_067476.1, from coordinate 32,443,807 downwards.
CAGAAGAGGGCATCAGATTCTAGGACAGATACTTGTGAGTCACCATGTGGTTGCTGGGAATTAAACTCAGGACCTCTGGAAAAGTAGTCAGTGTTCTAAACTACTGAGCCATCTCTCCAGCCTTCATTATGCATATTTTTTTTTTTTTTAGAATACCAGTGGTAAATCTCAGGTTTTTAGCATTTATGAAGAATATACTGTATTTTATTGATTCTTACACATATTTTTCACATTTAAGATATCTAAGAGCCATATCTTAAAACTAATGATGCCTCATAGTTTTATTGGCAGAGTTTCTAACTACCATTGTACATAATCTAATACTAAATCTTAAGATACATCTTCAATTCAGTGAAATGAAATATTTTGGGAAAAGTTAAATAATATGAAACAGTGCAGTGGGAACAATACCTCTCTCTGAGAACCTCCACACCTGTTCCTTCCCTACCGGCCATGCTCATTAATTCACTAGGGTTTTCGTTCAACCACTCTCCAGGAAAAGGTGTTCTTCAGTCCTTTTCCTAATACACTGACAGACATAGGAATTAGGAACAATACTTTTAAATATATACATGTCTCACACACGTAACCAAAAAATACAAATATTATGAAAATAAATCCTATCCTATTAGGATACCTAAAAAAGAACACTACAGATATTTTGTATGTCAGTTGGCTCTTTTTCATAATCTGGGTGACATACTGGCTGTAGTGTAGCTGTGTCATGGGAAAAAATCCAGGTCTTTTTGTTACTATCATAAAACACCATTTACAGAATGAAGAGTTTATCTTGGCTCACAGTTCCAGAGGGAGAGCCCACAATGTGGCAGGGGAGCCGGAAGCGAGAGGCCAGATCAGGAAGGTGAAAGATCCCATTTCCATCCAGACACAAGAAGCAGGGAGAGCAAGCTGGAAGCAGGAAGAGGCTGTACATTTTCAAAGCTGTCCCCACCACCCCACACCAGTGCTGTACTTCCTAAAGGTTCTCCAACCTTCCCATATAGTGCTACTAACCAGGGACCAAGTACTCAAATATGGGCGTCTGGGGCAACATTTCTTATCCAAATTCCTACAACCACTGATCTTTAGTAGAGTTTTCATTCAATTACCCTGCAGAGAAAGGCTGCCTTTTTAATACTTTTTCTATGAATATTTGTGTATACAGAGAAACATTTCTCCAAAATATTTCTGTATATGGAATTGCTGGATAAAATGATTAGCAAAATTTAAGATTTATTTACATTTGTGAGTATTATGAAATGGCCTTATATTTAAATAAATTCTTTACTGCTTGAGAGAAACACCGAGTTAGCTCAAAGCATTTAATCTGGAATATAAAACTGTAACGCATTTCTTGACTATGGGAAGCAGCTTTTCCTGGGCTTGCTTCTGGGTGTATAGGAAGGACTCTCCTATACTGTTGCAATAATTCGTCGCTAGTTTTTCAACAAAAATTGCACTAATCCTCAACTTCATCTTTGTAGTTAAAAATCCCAAGACCCAGAGAGGTTAGACATCTTTCTCAGAATGGCACAATTTATATTTCAACCATAGCAAGAACTTTCTGTGCATATCCTTCTAGGGCAACATTCTTTTATGTGATGCCAAATTCTGAGGGCCAGTAATATTTAAACATCCAGACAACTCTCCAAAGGTGGCTGCATCATATATTTATATGGTGTTTGACAGCGGATTTCCTGAACAGAGAACATATTGCTCTCAGACCCAATATTAGACTATTTGCTTAGAAATCAAATTTGCTACCCAGTTTCTTCCAAGGTTTTGTTTGATGTTGCTCTGTAATGAAGTTTGAAGTATCAAGTTGATGATGGATTATAATGATAATATCTCCATAAAACATAAGTGAAATAAAATCTCAGTGCTGGAGAACATTGGGAAGAGGTTTGGGGGCTTAGGGAAATACTCAAGTTCTTATAATTTGTATGCAGGTCATGGTGAGAGTTGCGAGTTAGTGCTACATTTGGCCTTAGCTGAGAGGATTCAAGTTCCATTTTGTTCTCTGTCTTTATCATTTGCAATTCATGTCCATGAGCTTCCAATTCAAGAAAACACTTGCATGATTCAGTAGCAATATTTTTTAAATGGCAAATAGACATTGATATTTGTCAAAGGCACAGAGAATTACAAGTTCAGTGACAGGAGGTGATTCTATAAAGGAAAAAAAATGATAGCATGCCCAAATTAGAGTAACTTGAAAGGGTTTAATAAAATGTAAAGATGCTAGTAGCATATAAGGAGACTGTAGGAGACAGTGCTGGCAACCCACAGTTGTTACTACTCCAAGATCCAACAGCAGGCAGAAGACCCTGGAAGGACTGAGTTTGGTCCAGAGAGCTACTCAGGAAAGTACATAGCTTTCTCTGTTAACCGTACCTGCCTGGGAACATTCTCCAAAATGGAAGTCAGAGATGGGTACTACTCTCTCTTGAACTCTGGTTTCTGTTGGTCAAATTACAGGAGGCCGCCCTGCAAGAGTTTGGAGGTCAGCCATACTGGGCAAGAGCAGGCTGGAGAAGGGTGGGAGCTGACATGGAGAGGCAAGATGAGGTTGTTTTTGTCCGAGTATGTGTTCAAATGAGTAGAAGAAGGCACACAGGATGAAGGTACTCCCAAAACACACCTCTGAAGATGCAACTGAGACTATGAAGGGGTTGTCCCCCACCCTCCCACTGATAGTTCAATCTGAGTCTTGATTCTTATGCTAATGAAGACTTGGGATGTTTGTCAGGGTGGTGGGTGGGTGAGACCTACCAATAGGGCAAAACTAAAGGTTGATGAGGAAACTTGAGAAGGGACGCATAGAGGGTGTTACGGTTTGGGTAAAGCCTCTGGGAAGTACTTAGGGTTAGATGAGGTCAGGTCTTAAAGGATTGGCTACAAGCACACACACACACACACACACACACACACACACACCACACACACACTACATCAGAGGCTATCTAAGAAGTGGACAGGGGACCTGTCCCATCAATCCCAGGCAGCATTAGCTCAGTAGATGCCGATGTGAACTCACATTTTCAGAATTCTCAGCTTCAGTCTCTGACTTGATCACATATCTTTTCGAGATAGGGTTTCTCTGTGTAGCCCTGGCTGTCCTAGAACTCACTCTGTAGACCAGGCTGGCCTCGAACTCAGAAATCCACCTGCCTCTGCCTCCAAGTGCTGGGATTAAAGGCGTGTGCCATCACCGCACGGCGATCACACATCTTCTTTATGAATTATCCAGTCTGTGGTTTTCTGTTACTCCAGTAGAAAATAGATTAACCATGCCTTTAATACACAGAGATCTCCATACACAGAAAAGCACACAGGAGTGGTTTTCTGTTACTCCAGTAGAAAACAGATTAACCATGCCTTTAATACACAGAGATCTCCATACGCAGAAAAGCACACAGGAGCCTGACTTGGGTTCCTTTGGCATGGTCAGACTAGAATAATTCTTAGGACCCCCTAAATATCATTGTTCAGCGGTTACAGCAACATGAGATACCGAGAGGCTTTGTACGTGCAGAGTTAGAATGTAAGTATCTGCAGAGGTGGCAACAATATTCTTTTTAAGAGATGCAATGACTGAGTAGGGTGAGAATAGAGGGGCAGCAATTTCCTTTAGTGTTGGGAGCAGAACTTGAGTGGACACTGTCAGAAGATCATGGGAAATACTCACTCAGAGGCCAGGCCTCACCACATTTAGCAAAACCATACAGACTCTACATGTGTCTGTTACAAAAATCGATGTTGACTGGTTGTTGCTTGCATAGCAGACTAAACCATGATAGTCCATGGAGTTGTGCACATATGACCTGAACATATTTCTGAGCCTGTATTATTCTCTAACTAGAAGTTTTAGGAGTTCTTTTTCTTCCAAGTAAACAAGTTAAACTAAAGCTATCCAGGGAGGTCAGTTTAGGAGGCAGATAGCTGTAACAGACAGTTTGTTTCCCCATTGTTAGCGCTTTTGAAATGTGGGATGGAGTAGACCCTAATATTGATCGGGTGCTTACTCTTACATTGATCAGGAGTTCTGAGTGTGGAAAGAGCCCTGGACCTAGACAGGCGGATTAGTTGGCCTAGGATAGAGATGTGTGGCCCATCCGTGGCCTGAAACAGAAGGCAGTGTCCTTGATGAAGCTTATCAGAGCTGCCCCCCAGGGGAGAGATCACTGTAGTGGTGGCCATGTGTCCACACCAGCACGAACCTCATCTCTTTGCAATGTTTAAGTAAAGGGGACTCAGAGTAGAATTTTCTGCAGGTCTTAGCAGTTTCTGTTGGGTCAGAGCCAGGTGGTTCTCAGTGGGAAGAGCTGGCCCTTGTGCTCAGAGAACTCTGCCGGTGAGATATGGAACCAAATGGTTGTTAAGAATCACCATGAGAATCATTTTGGTAAGATTTTAATGTTCAGATGTTTACTCCTGAAAGTATGTGTGTTTGGTCCATGGGTGGAGGCACTTGACACAGGTAGCAAATAAGTCTCTAAATATCTGTAAGAGGGACTGAAGACTTGGTTCAGCAGTTATAAGTACTGCTACTCTTACAGAGGACTCAGACTTGGTTCCCAGGACCGGTGTAGTGGCTTATGACTATCTGGAACTCCAGTTCCAGGGCATCTGACTCTCTCTTCTGTCTTCCTTGGGCTACTGTGCACACATGATGCACACAAACTCACATAAGCACACGCATGTACACGTAAAATAAATAATAAATATTTGAATGGAGGTGTTTTAAAGCTAAGCCAGCCTCACATATTAGCAGAACATTGCTTGAATATTTTCATTTTCAACATTTACATACTTATAAAATAATAATTATTTTCTTTTTAAATTATTTTATGATGTCTACAAAGAAATGGCATTTTCACACATATCTATGCACTCTTAAATTTTATTTTTAATTCTGTGTATGTGTTTGCGCATATGCACATGAGTGGCAGTGCTTATAGAAGCACCCTATCCTCTGGAGCTAGTATTAGAAGTGTCTGTGAGCTGCACGGCTTGGATGCTAGGAACTGAACTCCAGTCCTTTGTTCTTAATGGCTGCACCATCTCTCTCCAGTGCAGTTATATACTGTTTGTTAAAGGTTGGTCCTTCCCCCTCCTCCTCCCTTCCTCCATTTCCCCTCTCTTTCCTATCTATCTCCGAGACAGGGTTTGACCATGTATTCCTTGCTGGCCTGGAACTTGCTATGTGGAAGAGGCCATCCTCAAACTAACTGAAGTCTGTTTGCCTCTGCCTCCTAGACCTGGGATTAAAGGCACGGGCCACCACATGTGTTCAAAGTTGATTTCTCATGTTATTTTTGTTACTTCAATTTTGAAGTTATTGCTAGTGCAGAGCATAGTGTTATAATGAGGACGATGTAGGCCTTGATGAACTACTGCATTTTAAATTGTGTGTGCACATGGGTGCATCTAACTTCTTGTGTCAGAGCTACAGCATAATGAATGTATTTTTAACTCTCGGAGTTTTATTAGGATCGAGCAATACATTGATAAATACATGGGTTTACTCTGGTTTTAAATAATGCATGGGAATACATTTAGCTCAAATGCATTTGCTTACACCTACCTCCCAGTTTAGTTGCATGAATTCTCCTTAAAACGTTAAGAGGAGCAGAGGAGAAGCAGAGAGGACGGATAGAGAGGGGGAGGGAGATTCAAATAAGGCAGAAAGAGGACAAGGAAATGCATAGCCTAGATTTTGTGAGTGTTTTGATTCATATCCCTCCGTCTGAAGCATATTCTGGCTGGGAGATGTGCAGCTCGCCGCTCAGTGCTCCTCCGAGTGCTGCATTTGCATCGAGAAGCTGGCTTTCCAAATGCCAGCAGCCAGCTCAAGGATGGAGTTAGCTGTGTCTAACCTAGCAACCGGCTTACAGAGATGGCCGGAGGAAGCTGTGGCGAGCACACATCAGGCACCTTGCTCTAGGAGCCCTCCCTGCAAGACAGCTGTGGTTAGTCTGACTTTCAAGTGTACATGAACTTTCAGTTCCTAAGAGCTTGCAAAGATGTCCTAAGCAAAAAGCCCCACCCCTGCCTATTAAATGAAAGATGTATGAGCATCCAGATTGCTTTCCTGCAGTTGGGGAGACTATTTACCAGGCTCTGGCTGTGATGATGTCATTTCTTCACAGGTGTGAAAAAAATATCTGTTATCTTTTAAACAAGGGTAAGTGGTGTATGACCTCTGAGGTTCCCCAGACAAGAGGCTCAGCGGACGAGAGAACTGTTTCTCCATCGGTCTTCAGGTGCACCCGTCAGTTCTCGACCACTGTGGCAGAATGCATGAGATAACCAGCAGGCTCTCTACACAGGGTTATTTTAAGTTACAGGTGTAGACGGTTCAATCTAGGCTCTAGCAGACTTATTGCTTATTGTTGATAGAGGTGACAGATGGCAAGGATGGGAAACAGGTGATGGAGAAACTGTTCACCTCACAGGCAGGAAGCAAAGAAGGAGGAAGATTTCAGGGAATGCTCCAAATGACAAAAGCTCCTCCCCACAAGACATCCACGCCCCTCTGGTAGCACCATCTTGGGGCCAGCCTTTTAATACATGGGCTTTGGAGAGTGAGTATTCAGCAGTCAAAATGTACCAATCGTGAGTTACTAGAATTTTCTACCGTCTTGAGGATAGGCTAGGTATTGATGGATGGTTTTCTTCATCTTCAGATAAGTAATCTTCATCTTCATCTACTATTAAGTGATGGCAAGTGCTGATGAAATTGTGGAGGAAGCAACTCTTCCCATTGTTGGGAAGGTAAATTAGTGCAGTCATTATGGAGACAATATGGAGATTCTTCAAAAAACCAAAAATAGATTTATCATATGGTCTTACTAATTTAGTATATATTTTAAGGAAATTAATTCAGCATACCACAGAGAGATCTGTACATAGCTATGTTTATGATGGCGCGATTCACAAAAGCTAAGATGAAATCAGTGTAAGTGCCCATCAACAGAGCAGTGCATTAAAAAACATGTGGCATATATGTACAGTAGAGTATTATCCTGCCACAAAGAAGAATGAAATCCCAGCATTTGCAGCAAAATGGATGGTACTCTGTAGGACATTATTTAGTGTATTATCATACATTACGAGCTAGATTCAGAAAGACAAGTCATATGTAATCTTTTTCATGAGTATATGCTAGCAAAATGCTAGGTGTAGCCATCGAAATGTGATCAGTAAAGGTTAAAAGTGGAGTTGACTGAAGGGCAGTGATGGTGCTCGCCTTTGATCCCAGCACTTGGGAGGCAGAGGCAGGTGGATTTCTGAGTTCGAGGCCAGCCTCCTGGTCTATAGAGTGAGCTCCAGGACAGCCAGGGCTACACAGAGAAACCATGTCCCAAAAAGCAAAAACAAACAAAAGTGGAGTTGAGGGCACAGAGAGGTTGGTGATCAGCAGATACTGTGTGCATGAGTGAAAATGTTGCATTGAACTCCAATATGCACGACAGTCTTAACAAGAAACCACCCAGCCTCTGGTTTGAAAAGAGCCCCGCCCCCTTCACAGGATGAAGACTGTGTTGAATTTTACCATGAAAGCAGCAGGATTCCCAACATGCAGCATTTGAGGAGAGCAGTGAGACCCCCATACTCACTTCTCAGCTTCAGGGGTTTATTCTCCTTCACACTTTTTGGCCCACTTGAGGGACAACCTGAAGCCAAGCACGTTCCGCTGTTCCAGCTTGGTTTCCGATTCCTGGTTCGTGATCTGGTCAGGTGAGCAGTCGCCACTGGGCTCCTGCAGCCTCCTGCACAAGCCTCGATGCCAAATCCTGTTGTGTTTCCTCTTTCCCATTCAGTTCTTCAAGTGGGCTGCTACCTATCTACAAAACCAGGAGTTACGCCCATTCATGTTCCCCCGTCCTCCCAGCACTTCCGGTCTTTCTGAGCAGGGGAGCCGACTCTCCTCCCTCTTCACCTGTTGAGTGCAGAGTCCCACCAGCCACAGCGCTCTCATAACTTTTCATTCATGAGTGTGTCTAGCTGCGCTGTGTCTGTAAGGGATAACCCTGCTTTCAGGGAATCCGAAGATGCTTTTAAGCTTTAGGCTTGTTAATAAAAGAATTTCAAAACAGACCAAGAAGCTAAGGACAATGTATTGAAGTGTGAGAGAACAAGAGAGCAGGCCAGGTATACATCTTGGCAGCTGCCTTAAGGCAAAAACGGATGAGAAGAGAAAGCCTTTTAATGCCAGGGTCTGAGACAGCCAGCAAGGTCTCCAATGGCGTTTGGCAAGCGCCTGCATGGCGGCGGAAGTGGAGTGGCTTAAATGTCCAGAGAATTGAGCGAGAAGGCTCAGACAGTCAGGGAAAGCATCACCAGGCTTTAGCCAGTTTCCAAAAGAAAGAACTAGAAAGAAGGAAAAGGCAGGATGTGTCATAACTCCCTGTGCAAGTGACCGCAAGCCGTCAAGAACTGGCTTTGTTGGGCCACACAGCACTGTTCCGCTGAACACACCTTGGGAGAAATTAGTGGCAATAGGAGATTGAGAGATATTGAGAGACTTATTTGCTTACTTTATTTTATTAGCAGTCCTGGAGCTTGAACCTAGGGCCTCATGCATCATGGCAAGTGTCCAGCCGCTGTGCTACGGCGTCAGCCTTGTGAAGCTGGGCGGTGGGATGGGTTTCTGTGCACTGAGAGGACCAAAGGAAGGGCTCAGGCAAGGAGGCCTGTTAGGAAGCTGTGGAAATAGCATGGGTGAAGTATGATAGAGCTGAGCTAGGCCGGCGAGAGGTGGAAACAGGAAGATGTGAAGGGGACCTGTGTGGGATGTCGGTTCATCTGGCTAGTGGCAAGGGAGAGGTACTCTGCGTTTGGCTTAAGTGACTGATGGGTCGTCATGCTGATGAAGCTGGGAAGTTGGCCATCTCTTTTGATGTCTTCTGAACTGATCCAGTGAGTTCTGATCAGGAGCCAGGTCAACTTCTGAGGCTATAGCTCTCCAGCTGTTGATATTGACTCCTGGCTAAGAAAGTTACTGATTCCACCAAGGTCCTGCACAACCAGGAACTTGTTTAGGAATATCGCTGTTCATTTGTATGGTTTCTGGGCCCTACCCCTATCTTCATATACCCTACTATGCAATGTCTAGAAACTGTAGAGGATACTTGTCACATGTTCTTATGTTGTATGTTTTTCTGTTGGATTTAGATGTAGATCGTAACATTTGCCAGAGTCTCACCCATCTCTTAATTTTCATAGATGACTTTCTAGTCATTAACTTTGCATGTCCACTGATACATGTAAAAGATATATATATATATATATATATATATATATATATATATATATATATATATGGGTCCCCAGCCATGTAAGCTTGGTGATCACCACTGTACTCTATATCTCTTTCTCAAAAGGTAGACAGCAAACCACAGTAGTAGTATAATCTTAAGATCACCGTTTCTGTCAAGAAATATTTCTTGAAGAACTAGTACTCAGCAGAAGTAGTTGGGGAGATGCTGGGGGGATATGGTTCCTGATAACAAACCCATGATGTTTGCTGCAAGTCATCTCGGGGTCTTAATGGGTTCATTACTTGTTATCAGGCTCTCTTTCAGGACTTCGGGTCAATTAGTCCAAGTGGCTTAGGACTAGCAAACCTGGCAGATACTAAAGGGTGGCTGAGAGATTCTGGGTCACGTTATTGAGAGCTTTTTACAAAGAGCTTCCTTCTCTCTCGGGTGCCCGTGTGTGGTCGCATTTGGAGCAGTGAACACTTGTGAAGCAGGAATGCCCATCTTGCTCCCTTCCCTTTCCTTGTACAGCTTTGCAAGCACTGTGCATTCGTCCTGAGACAGGCATTCAATAAGTGGTTGCCAAAATGAATGGAAATCCAATAACTTTAATTCCTCCAGGAATCAAGAGGAATCTAGGGAAATGCTTAGAAATGATTTCATGTTATGTGGTTGTCAGGGATTCCCAAGGGACACTCATTCGTCCTTGGCCACCAATTTTCTTTTTCTTTTTTTCTTTTTCTTTTTGTTTGAAAGAAAGCCAAGCAAGAGCTGGAGAGATGGCTCCGTGGGTTAAGGTAAATGCCGCCACGACTGCTCATCCGAGTTCAGTCCTGGAATACATAAGGCAAAAGGAGAGCTCTAGACCCTATAAGCTGTACTCTGTTCTTCCACGTGCACACATTCATGTGTGCACACACCGAATAAATTATGATTTTATAAAGAGATTTTAAATGAGGGATTACAGGTTTTAGGGAACTAAATGGCCAATATTTTAAAAAAATGCAGTGTGATGTACTTCCAGTTGGACTGTTGTGATTGAATCAACTTTGTGACAATATTAGTCTCCTTCCTACAGACACCACTGGAGTCAACTTCCTCTCCAGGGGCCACCATTTCTAGCAAGTTGTTTTGGAATATCAGTTTTGCTGCATGTAATTCACACAGTACACATCACTTATGGGATCTAATTTGGTGAGTTTATTATATCCAGAGTGATATTATTATATCTAACATAGAATATAGCTTCTAACTATAATATAGTTATCCAACATATAATATATTTATTATATCCAGAGTAACATTATTATATCCAACACTCACTGCAATCAGTTTTTGAATATTTTAATAGTCTTGAAAGAAAAATCATCTCTGTTAGCAGCCACTTGCTTTTCCCCAGTTTCCATCCTAGGCTGCCTCTAGCCATACATTCTAGACATTTCATGTATTTTTGTGATGTGCTAGGTTTTTTTCTTCCGAAACTGATGTTTTCACTTTGCATGTTCTTTTTTTTTTTAATTCGATATATTCTTTATTTACATTTCAAATGATTTCCCCTTTTCTGGCTCCCCACTCCCCGAAAATCCCATAAGCCCTCTTCTCTCCCCCTGTTCCACCATCTACCCCTTCCCACTTCCCTGTTCTGTATCCCCCTATACTGCTGCACTGAGTCTTTCTAGAACTAGGAGCCACTCCTCCATTCTTCTTGGACATCATTTATTATGTGGATTGTGTCTTACTTTGCATGTTCTTCAGGGGTCTTCCTGTGACAACATATATGAGTATTTACTTCCTTTTCTCCGCTAAATAGTATCTCATTGTGTGCATGTTCCATGTCTTATTTATTGATAGATGGACATTTGGGTGTTTTCTACTTTGGGTTGTTGTGGATAATACTGCGGATAATATTTATATATGGGTTCTAATCCTGCTGCAGCTCTTCCTGTCACACTCAAGTGACTAAGTAAGGCTCAGTTTCCAGTCCACAACCTGTGGGACAGCATTCCCTTCTCCTGGGAAGCTCTGCTTTATCGACATCCTGTGTAAAGACCTTGCATGTGCAAAGCCCAACTCCTCTACCACAAGGGCCTTCCTATTTTGCTTAAGTTTTTCTTTTGGCTCTTCTCTGCCCTACCACCTGGGCATTAAATGGAGGGTGAGGATTGTGCCCTTCTTGTCTTAGGTGGTTCCCTTTCCCCAATCCCAAACATTCAACGGTAAAGCGATGACTAAGGAAGGTATGTTGTCTTTTGTGGAAGCACATAGTAGTAGGATATCCTAAAGAAGTGGAAGCAAGAGTATCATGGGTCTGAGGCTAGCCAAGACTATACTTTGGATAGGTAAAATGGTTCAGCAGATAAAGGTGCTTTCTATACAAGCCTAGAGACTCGAGTTTTATCTTGAGAAGTCACAGAAAAACAGATAGAAAGCCTTCACTCCACACAGCTGTCTTCTGTCCTCCACCCATGTAACGTGGTGCACCACCCCCCATACACACACACCTTGCACACACTGTAATGCATAAGTAAATTAATTGATTAAAATCAAAAATACATGGCACAATGATCTGCAACAAAAAATGTCGAATGAGGGAAAGAAGACTATAGCCCTGTGATGTTGGTGTTCTTGTGCGTGGGGACCTGGGACTGCTTTGCACCGCCCTAAATGGCACAAATCATCCTAGACCAGGTACAGCTCTGACACTGTGAAGGGTGTGCTCTGGGAGACAGTGACTGGTCACAGAGAAGATTGGAAGATTTTTTTTTTTTTTTTGGAATAATGTTGTCGGTGCAGCAATATTCTCGTTCCCTCTTACTTGTTCTCATTTGCAAGGGCATTTTCAGGGACATTTTCTTGAAAATAGAATCTTTGCTACTTCCTCAGATTGTAATTTAGCAGCTGTGTTATTATCAGAGCTATTATGTCTGTGATGGCCATACCCAAAATCTGTGACTCTGTAAATGAGGTCAGTTCTCTGAATGAGCCCATGCAGACCAGCCTTCTCATGCGCCTCTCTGTAGCCACAGGAGAACAAACAGGAATGGTAGGAAGTCAGTCAGAAAGGTAGACTAATTGGAGACAGAACAAAGATATTTTAGTTTCCGTGGTTCTTGGTACTGAGATTTTTCATCCATTTCTTTATAAACCTTCTTCCCCGCCTTCTTCAAATCTTTCCTGCCTGTGAGGGAATTAGTCAACCAATCCATTCATTTTTTATAAGCTACTCACAAACAGTTTACATAAATAATTTTATCGAAATGAGATTGTACTCTTACTCTATGGCTTTAATTTTTTTTCTGGCTGTTGAATGAACTGGGAACTGTCTCTATTGGTTCAGAGTGAGGGCTCTCAAGGGTCACTCAGGCAGAGAGCACAGAAAGGTGACATTTTGATGTCACTTCGGGGCCACATTTCAGGGCTGTACTGGCTGTTTTGTGTATCAACTTGATACTAGCTGAAGTTATTACAGAGAAAGGAGCCCAAGTTGAAGAAACGCCTCCATGAGATCCAGCTGTAAGGCATTTTCTCAATTATTGATCAAGGGGAGGACCCTTTGTGAGTGGTGCCATCCCTGGGCTGGTGATTCTGACTTCTATAAGAAAACAAGCTGAGCAAGCCAGGGGAAGCAGTCCAATAAGCAGCACTCCTCCATGGCCTCTACATCAGCTCCTGCCTCCAGGTTCCTGCCCTGTGTGAATTCCGCGCCTGACTTCCTTTGGTGATGAACAGTAATGTGGAAGTGTAATAAACCCTTTCCTCCCTAGCTTGCTTTCTTGGTCAAGACATTTTGTGTAGCAATTAAAACCCTGCCTAAGACAAGGGCCTGGGTCAGGCTACAGTAGACTAATAACGCATTCAATAGTAAAATGTCCTTGAATTACCCAAATACTTCAAGTTAAGACAGGAGAACTTGGGTGACTTTCTTAAGTTCCTTGTACAATTACATTGTTCACTAAGTAGATAAGATTTATTGTGAAGACAGCAGAGCTTTGTAGATCTATATATTGGCAAGTTGGTAAGTAAAGATAGTCAATGTGCTATAATCATTTATACATACACTTTACTGAGCATCTCAATCTCACCAAGTATGATTTCCAACACCATGCTGATGGTTACAGTAACCATCATAATAGTAGAAACAGGAGATGCTTTCAATGGGGAAATGTTTAGGAGTTAAGGATAGAGGACCAGAGAGCCATGGATATGAATAGCGGGGAGGGACTAAAGAGTGGGGTGGGCTTTGTGTGTCAAAAGAAGTGGATTTATGGTGATTTTCATTTAATGACAAGCTTTTGCCATTGCTTTTACTTTTCTTATTCTGCCTCTTAATCAGTAAAATGGGGAATAGACTATCCTTATACTCTGATATCCATGTAGGTAACAGAGAGAGAGTTAAGTATTATTAAGTTCAATATTCAGAGACAGTGATTTGCACTGAAAGGCAGCTTAGGATGACTGACATCAGGCCGAGGAGATCTGGTATAAAGCTGAAATATAAGCATGAGAGGAACTGAAAATCATGAAAAGACTTGGAGACATAGGGCTCATGAAGTAATATTTAAGCCAGTATTGTAAGAGAATGGACTCTGTTGTAGTGACCAACAGAGGGTGATCTGTTGGGGCTCAAAAGGGTTCTACCTGGTCTGCATGCATTCTTTCTCCTAGTTGTCAATGACCTGATGATGTAGCTAGACACTTTGTGATGCCTATTATGGGCATTGGGAATGTTTAAGGGATTTATCCAAGGTCATGCAGCTAGGAAAGACGGGCAAACTAAGGACAGAGATTAGCTGGTAGCAGGACTGTCTCTGGGATCTTTAAGCAAGAGGAAACTATTGCTTGTTGTGTGTGTGTGTATGTGTGTGTGTGTGTGTGCACGCGTGCGCATTCTTCCTTTTCACTGAGAGAGCCCCAGGAGCCCTTTGGTCCCCATTTCCTCTGCTGCTGGTGCTATAGCCTTAGTGTGCATTTCCTGCATTAGATCAGCTTCCTCCACCTCAGTCATTCCTAACTCCTTCAGTTTAGGGCAGAAACTGCGCCCCTGATGCCTGGTACCCACCTTCCCCCACCACTCATCCCTTTGCCCCCTTTCTCCACAAGCTGGTTCTGTTACATTTTCATCTTCTCTTTGTTCAGCATCACGCCTGGGAAGCATCAAGCAAAGCCCTCTCTCTTCTCACGCTGACCCCTGTGCTTCACCCTTCATTGCTTGAGCTGTGACTGCACTGGGGGACATTGAGTAAACTATGGCCTTTCATCCACCTGACGCCCCTGCTTCCTCCTCTCACCAGAGTACTCTTTTTCCAGTGAAGGAATTGGGGCGCTGTTTACATTATAGTTCATGTCCCTGACTATCTCATTCTGGGACAGCCTCTTACAACTTCACTTATTTATTTTAATATGTTAATTCTCTGAGTGTTTTTCATATAGATGCATACAGTTTATTTTGATCACAATCTCCCCCAGTCCTTCTAACCCCATACAGGCCTTCTCATGCTCACCTTCCAATCCATGCCCCTCCCCACCCTTTTTTAAAGTAAGCTACTGAATCCAGGAAATGCTACTTATATTATGCACATGTATGGGGCTATCCAGTGGAACTCGGTCAGCTTATGAAGACCATTATCACTAAAGAAAATGGACTCTCGGTCCCTAAGCAGCCAGCCCTCAGCTGCCAATGGCTCCTCAGCTAGGGACATCTCAGGAGTGAGGGCTGATGCGCTCCTCCACCAGCAGCGCTGGAATGGTGATCTTGTGCTAAGAGCCAAAGCTGTGTGAGTTTGTGAGCGCACTGGCCCTGTCACATTCAGAAGACAAGGGCCCACCCCAGTCCATCTTTTCCTCTGGCTCGTATGGCCATTCAGCACCCACCATCAATGTCTCTGATCCTTTATGTGCAAGGGTGTGATATGGATGTCCCATTTATAGCTGAACACTCCATAGTCACTTATTTTCTGAACTTTAACCAGTGGTCTCTGTATTAATGTCTCTGATGAGGTCTGAGAATGGGTATGGAAATACATATTTAGAGGATAGTTTGATACTTTGTTTATTTACACACACACACACACACACACACACACACACACACACACACACACACACAATTAGCAGTTGGTTCCCTACTGGAGTCTATGAGCTTACCAGCATGGATTCTTGTCCAGGTTTATAGTGTTCGGCAGGAGTTTCTGTCTGCGGCGCAGGCCTTACACTCAGTCAGAATGTAGGTGGTTACTCTTGCAACATTTGTGTCATTATTGTACCCATGGGCATATCGTGACTGGTTGGACATGGTTTTAGCTCTTGGAGTTCACAGCTCAGAAAGACAGTTGATGGTTTTCCTCCACAGCAGCCGGCATAGCTGCTACTATTCTTCTGTTACTATGAAGCTAGCCAGCAGGGGCGAAGCTTCAAGCTCTGTACACAGCCTGGTTCCTCCATGTCGTATGACCAGAGTGTGCAATGTGTCTTCATCAATAGGGTCTTTGCCATCAAGTGTTCTGGTAGGCATCCAAGAGCAATGGTAATTATCTATGTTGTTTGTATGCGGGGGCAGCAGGCTCTGTGGAACCTTTGTGATCAACAGTTCAAGGGGAGGTACCCACACCTGGTCCTGGGGTTTTTATTTAGCAAACCAATAGCTTCTAGGAGAGACATTATCCCCTGTGTATAGTAGCTCTATTTAAACTTGGGAAATTATTCAAATAATAGGTTTCTATATGCCTTTTTAAACATCCTTAATGTCATTTCTTTTCCATACCCTGTCTTCTGCCCTGGGGTGACCCAGTAAGTGCTACATTAGCTGATGCTAAAGTCGTTTCTTTTAGAGTCTCTAGAGTTGTAAGGTCAATGATAAGGAATTTAAAATGCACCTTAGGTATTGTTTAATTTCCTCTATACTTTCTTGTCTCTCATCCTCTCCTTCTTCATCTCTCTCTCCCTCTCCCTCCCTCTTCTCTTTCTTCCTCTCCCTCGCTCCCCCTCCCTCCCTCTTCCTCCCTCTCCCTCTTTCTGTCTCTGTCTCTCTGACTCCCTGTCTCCCTGTCTCTCTGTCTCTGTCTCTCTGCATAGGTTAGAGGTTGATGTTGGGTTTCTTACTCTGTCGATTTTTTTTTTTTTTTTGAGGCAGGTTCTCACTGAACCTGGATCTCACCAATTTGCCTAGACTGTCTGGCAACTGATCTTCAGAGATTTTCTGCTCTCCACCTGCCCATTGCTAAAATGACAGGTGCCTACACCATGCTTAGCGTTTTACATACGTGACCCAAACCCAGGCACTCAAGCTTGCATGGCAAGTACGTTACCACCTGAGCCATCTTCTTAGTCCTTTTCCTTTTAACCTTTAAAAGCTGGGATCATTTTTTAGGGTAGGGACTACTTGGTGTTTAAGACCAGAATTCACAACACTAGGCAAGCACTATAGCATGGAGTTTGCTCCTAGCTAAACAGGACCTGCTTTGTAATCATTTGTATTCAAAGCTGGATATGGGAAACAGTTGGGAGAACAAGAAAGCCCACTATTAAAGGCCTCTACAGAGAGGTTTTCCAGAATGTGTTTTGTCTTTATGCCTGCCTTATATTTAGGACTATTTAAGAGTGGCCCATGTTGTAGAGAAACAGTAACTCCAAGAATCCTATTTCTAGTTACCATTTTCAAATAACTGTCACTGTTTGTTAAAGGCTTCCTATGAACCATGAGTTCTCGAGCTGACTGTATGCGATTTGTGTGGATCATGATGGAAGATGAATGTTATCCAATCTGATTGGCTATTTTATCACTTATTCTGATTGATATCTACTTAGCACCAGTTATCAAATAACTTGAATGATTCCCTATATTGTAAAAACACACTATATATATAATTTAATTCTCATAAGCATGGAGGTCATAGGTCACCCCCATTTTGCATATGAGGAAACTGAGTCATGGACAGTACAGCTGCCTTCTGTTTGGTCTGTGATGGATCTGATGCTCAGAACCAAGCTTCCAGGCCTTTCTAGCATGTGCTACAACTTTCTGCACTCTATGAAGTCCTTCTAGAGTTCTCAAAACACCTAATTAATATGTTTCAGCTTTATTTACTAGAAGAGGGCTTTCAGAAAACCACCTTCTTGAAATCAGGAGGCGGGAGACTTCATCAGCTTCCACATACAGAGCACCCCTGCCTACTCAGGGGATTTTCCTATTGGGAAGAAACAGGACCTACCCAGCAGCTGAGGGCATCTCCAGGCTCCATTAGCTGAAGCCTGCTGGGTCTGCCTCTGCAAAAGAACGAAGGCTTTTCTAGCAGACTTCTCCTTCCCCAAACTGCATCCTATTGCCCTGGGTTATGATTTATTTCAGTTCTACTCCAGGGAGTGAATTGAGGTCAGCTGCCTGCCCCCCTCAATTCAGCATCTTTGAGAGAAGTTGGAAAGTATGCTCAGTCATTTCTGAACACGGGCCAACTCTGTTATCCTCCTGTAGTCAATACACATCCTTCGGTCATCTGCAAATGGTCCAGAGGGCGGGGGATTGGAGAAAGGAAAGGCTGAAGATAAACTTTTTATCAAGTTTAAAAAAACGGAAATTGAAGTGAGATTCTCATCCCTTAATATTACCCACTCTAAAACAGATAGCCCATGGCATTTCATACAGTCAAAAGATACAGTTCCCACCTCTATCAAGTTCTAACCGAAAGTATGTTCATCACTCAAGTAGAACTCTCCCCATTAAGTAGTTACCGCCTGTTTCCCTCTCCCTCCTCTCTTGGAGATCACTGCACTTCCTCTGTTTTTATGGATTTGCCTTTTCTGGATGTATTGTATAAATGGGAATCACTTGTGTGACTTTTGTGTCTGACTTGCACTTGGCATAAGGTTTTTGAGGTCCATTCTTTCAAAACATGCGACTGTCCTGCCTTATAGATGAATAAGAAGTATCCCTCCGTGTAGTGATGTTACCTTCTTCCATTCATGGACATATTATGGATGTCTTTTGGTTGTTCCTAACAGTATGGTGAGGAAGAGCTCTGCACGAGTATTTGCTTGAGTACCCATTTTATATCATTTTGTGAATATTATTAAAAACAGAATGACTGATATATAGCAATTCTGTTAACTTTTGAAGAAATTAGAATCAGGCACAGTAATGCACACTTATAATCCCAACACTTGAGAGGTGGGGGCAGGAGGGCAGTGGTTCCAGATCATTCTCAGCTACACAGTGAGTCTGAGACCAGCCTGTGGTAGGTGGGATATAGACTGTGCAGAGATTCCATTAAGAACTGTAACATGGAAAACTGATCTTGATAGAAGGCTGTAGGGCAAACATCATGAGGACAGGAAAGGATCTAGTAGGCTAGAGCATCACCAGAAGCACCCAGGAGTATGTATTCTAGAGGCCAGCACTGAGTGACAAAAAAATATGGCTTTATAGCTGAGGAGGAGGAGAAATGTCCTTGTGTTACTCTCCCATTGGGGTTGTTGAAATTACTGTTGTCCTTTGCCATAGTAACAGGCTTTTCCACGAAGTGATTGATTATCACAATAACCTTTTGAAAATGCAAATCTCATCTTGCTATTCAGTTGTATAAAGTGCTCCCATCATGGTCCTGAGAGCCTGTTGTAGACTTTCCACCTGGTTCATCTGCTATGTTAACCGTCCTTGGGAGAGGGGAAGGGTTTGGCCTCAACCAGCCTCTTTCCCACACAGCATCTTCACATTTCAAGCATACACTTCCTGGGAGGTCTTTAAGTGGACCGTTCTCTTTCAGACCTTCTTTCCTTGGCTGGCAGATCTAACGGTCAGAGCTCCTTCAAGACTCCACAGTACCACAGTTCGGCTCCCTAGTCTGAGCTCCTGGTAATCTGCATCCTAACTCCATGAGTTCCTTCTTTGTATCGTTTGCTAGTTACCATAAAGGCAGGGGCTATTGCTCTTTTTAGTTCTTCCTGTATCTCAAATAGTTGGGACTGTGCTTGGCTAAAAGAAAGTTCCAGAACAGGTGTTTACTGGGTCAGCACGGGTAGCTGTGTCCTGGCTTTTTAGGAGATAATGGTTTTCAAGTAGATGATAGATCGTGAAAGACAGGTGGAAGAGAACAATAGGGAAAGAAGTGAGAACCAGAAGACCAGATAAAGGAACTGGAGGAGTTAAGAGAAAAAAGAAAGCGGGAGGGGTGTGTGGGTGGGTGGGGGGAATGAACTTGCAGAAGGCAGAAAGAGGATTCCAGTGGCGCCTCACTTCACAACTGTGGTTCTATACATTCTACACCCAAACTTTCAATCTGTCTGTGGAGTAAGGAGAGGGGCATGATGCCCTGATATTAATGCAACCACTTAGACCCCACCCACTCCTCTTATATTCTGCACTGTAGTCAGGGTCAGAGATGCTCAAGCACTGAAGGGCACTTGGCAAGAGCAGCTTCACCCACCAGTTTAGTCTGCTTTTAGGACCTCCAGGTCAGAGCGCAGTAATAGACATTCAAGGACCCCAATGGGAGTGACTGTCTTTTACTTGCAAGGCATACACGTTACATAACCTTTGCAAGCATCTGCTAGGTAGGGCTGCTGCCTTCTAATTGTAGCTAAATGGGAAATTCTGGGTACAGGAGAGGAAAGATTTTTTAAAATTGAGGTCTGTAAAAGAAAAAAAAATGATACCAGGTTCATTGCTAATTCCCCATAAGGGCTTTTTAGCAAATGTGGGAAATGCAGCAGCGATGCTGGCTCCGCACACACGTTGCTTTGCACACACCCGTCAAACACTAAAAGCCCAAGCCAGCTTGAAGTGAGTCATTGCTCCCGGGATGAGCATCAGAATGACCTCACCCACCTCTGCAACCTCAGCTAAGGAAAGATTCCTCAGTACTTCCTCTCCCCACTCCTGTACCTCGCTTGCCCTTTCTTCCCCTACAGCTGGTTGGTTTTGGAAGCCAGAGAGACTAGTCAGCCGACAAGTGGACATTCTCATAGTGCCCATGGCCATCTGAGCTCTGCCTTGCTGCTGAGTCCCGTGAGGAGCAGACGGCTGTGGAAAGTGCTAGTGGGTTAGAGCAGGCAAGTAGAGCTGGCAGTGCCTGAGCCCACGGATAGACCCCTTCCTGGCCAGACCGCATAGCCTTTCCTGAATCCCAGCATCTACTCAGACTCAGCGAACCTGGCAGCAAGTATTTCCAGAAGTGCATTTGGCAGGTGCATGGACATTCCCAGAGCCACTTGGGACCTATCTCTGGCTATTGAGTGTGTGTGTGTGTGTGTGTGTGTGTGTGTGTGTGTGTGTGTGGTGTGAGTGATAAAGAATTCCTGAAGGAACTATTGTGAAAATGTGGTCACAGATCACTTTGCAGTAGAATTCTAAGGGAAAGCTGGCTAGCTTCCAGTTACTGGAGAACCATTCAGAATCTACCAGGAACCTCGGGAGGCCTTTCTTTAGTAAGAACCTGAGGTGACTCTTTCTGCATTGGGGTACCAGGTCAACCATTCTGCAGCTTCTCAGAGCAGTTCTTGAGGTAAGCAAGCTCCAGTCATGTCCTGTTACACATGTGGGTAGCTTGCTTACCCAGGTAAGCATTGTCTTACCCAGACTACTTCATGGTAGAACTGACGTGACAACAGGTGCTGCTGCCCACAGTGGCCTGTTCTAGAGGTGTGATGTCATCCCCTTTTCACAGCTGGGTGGCTTTTTTCTGAGGACTATTCTTTTATTCACATCAGTCACACACAGGATGATTCTCATTTGATGTTTCTTTCTCCTTGGGTGAGCGGAGTGAACTCAGGTGTCAGGCTGTGAGCACATGTTATACCACGAGTTGTAGCCAGGGTAGCCAGGGTATCAGTGTTATTCATCTATCTATCTATCTATCTATCTATCTATCTATCTATCTATCTATCTCTCTCTCTCTCTCTCTCTCTCTCTCTCTATCTATCTATCTCTCTCTCTCTATATATATATCTATATATATTCATTCACATATGTATATGTGTATACACACACATATATGTGTGTGTTTAAATATAATATATTATATATAATATATTATATATAAAAGGATTCAGAGTACCATTAACTTCCAGAGTCACAGTTGTCCTTCCTTTAGGCAAAGCAGCCTCCCTACCTGGCTGCTTTCTGATAGCATCCTGAAGGAGGCCAGCACCCGTCTGAATGATATTTATTTCTCCACTTCCTCTTTGTAATCCCCACCCCCAATGTTCCAGATTCCTCCTGTAGATTCCCAGCCTGAAGTCCTGTTCTCCTGACTGTAGAGTGCCCACCAGAGCTCACATCAACCATCACCAGCCACATGCCCTTAGCACGTTGTCAGCTATGTTGACGAGAGCATCCTAAAACCTTAGGAAGACCACTGAAGGAGGAGCAACACATTCTCCTGCCACATGATGTTCAGTTGCAACCTTTAGGAGAGAGAGTGATAATGAAATTGAGGTGACCCAGGGTGACCACAGTCTAGAGCTATCTTGTCCCAACCAAGAAACCTCATCGGGAAGCCATTTTTAATGTCAATAGTATTAAATACTATCAACACTACTGCAGCAACAGTAACAGCCACCATTTATAAGCTGGCTCCTGCCAGCTCGTGTTGTAGCTTTGTATGTATTAGTTCACCAACCCCTCTCAGCAATATGATAGGTAGTACACTGTCTTTATCCCCATTTGTCGTTGGGGAAACAGATTCAGGCACACCTCTCCATATCCATGTGGGAGAGGAGCTGGCAGCACCTCTGGCCTGGGAGGCCTTGAGAGAGAGCTAGCTAGTCCTGGAATAAAATCGTCTCCAAGACCTGGGCGCTTTCCCTTTGTCCACGCGGCCTTCCTTCAGATGAACATCTAGTGTCACTGGTCAAGTTGTCACTAATGGTGACGCCCGATAAAGGCTGCTTGGGATGTATGTGTGTGGGGCTTGTCTTCCAGCAGCACTTCCAGTTTGTCATGACCTTCATCCCAACCAGAACTGTGACCCCGAGTGAGGAGGTGAAACAATGCCCGGGTTGTGGATCGCATGCGTGCTGAAGAAAACGAACCCACGCTTGGTGTAACTGTCAGCTCACGCTGCTGTGACAAAAGCCGCAGGCTGGCTGGCTTCAGTAACAGAAATGTGTTTTCTCGTGGTTCTCCAGGCCCAAAGCTCAGGATGTAAGTGCCAACAGGGTTGGGTGGTCTCTTTCCTTTCTTGCAGTCAGTGCCTTCTCAGTAGTCCTCATGTGCCCACTTTCCTGTGCTCCTCCACGAACACGCTCCTAGAGTCCTGTGATTTCTCTTCCTCTTCCTGGAAGGACAGATATCTATTAGATCAGGACCTCTTTCTTAAGACCTCATTTAACTCTTCCCCAAATGCAGTCATAGTATAGTTAGGGCTTCAGTCAGGCATGATGGTACAGGCATGCAATCTTAGACCTTAGAAGACAAAGGTCAGACAACCATGAGTTTGAGGCCAGAGTGGGGCACCCAGTGAGTTTAAGGTCAAACTGAGCTACCTATCTCAGAACAAGTAAGAATACACTACTTCCAATTACAGGAACCGAGAGTTTCAATGCATGAATTCAGAGGGACATGGTTTGATATTTAAATTGATAGTTTTGTACAGTGATCTACTAACACAGTGGCATTAAATGAAGAATGTAGTATTGTTTTAACTTACCTGTTTATGGTTCAGTTTTTCAAATCCATAATTGAGACCGTGGGTGCCATTGTTGCATGCGAATGTTCTGGGCATCTAACCAGAACGTACACCTGTGTAACGCACAGTTCTTAGAAAATCCAACACACCCACTGGGAGCAGAGCTACTGTGGTGTGCCCAAATGGGTGTCTCTTCCACAATGAATTGCTTCTTCCATTACTGATGATCTCGACACAGCAGATCTTAGACTCCAGGACAGCTGTTTGGTGCAGTTTTTCATTTCCTGGATATTTCTGGTATGGTTTAGGTGTGTCTGGGCGTTTCTCTTGGGTTTCTCGTTTGGGAGCCTTGCTCTGCCATGTGGGATTGATAGGGAGGGAGCTTCAGTGCACAGAGTGAAGTGGAAAGTCCCTGAAGGTGAGGTGATTCTCTTAGAACCTCTGACTTAGTTAGCATGAGCGTTGTTCTAATTTAAAAAAAAAAAGTAAGTGGCTTCCTGTGGCTTTCTGTGCACCCCTCTCTTCCTCTCAGAGGCTTCTGGAACTTCGAGCTCCCTCTCCCTAAGTTGTTTTACTCAGAGTCTCTTATCACAGCAGCTAGAAAGTAATCAAGAGGAGTTTCTCGGCGGCGGCGGCGGCGGGCGGCGGCGGCGGTAGCAGTGGCTGCTCCAGCTGAAGGGCCATCAGCGGTGGAACCAAGGCGACACAGGGTCCAGTTAGGCCCTGCGCCCACGACCACTGACCTTCGCTGACCAGCCGGGCAGCAAGCAACTGCGGTTCTGTGGAGCCTTTCGCTGCACAGAAGCCACTGCTTTCCTTTATAAAATTATTCCAACCGAATTTCATTTTGGTAACAGAAAACAGACTGATAACTTTATTGATTGTTGTCTGGAGTCTTCTAACCACACAGTCCTTCCTACATAAAAATTCTTAGGACGTGATCTTTTCTAAGTTTTATTTTAGAATTTTATCTTTGTTCTCATTTCATACTTTCTTTCTTGAGGTGCTTTCTCCTAGTTTCAGCCTTATTCTTCTATCTCCTATAAGTAGCTAGTGACAATCCTGTCAGCTTTTCTCATGTGACATATTGTTATATTTACCTCTTCTATTAATATTAACCAACACAGCATGATCTCCCCACTGGCCTCAGACCCATCTGACTTCCTGGGTTTTATTCCTTTTCCCTCATTCCTTATGTTTCTGCTCCAGCTATTTTCACAGATATCTCTATGGTAATCTCCTGCTTGACTCCTGTAGTAGCTCTGTTTTATTTACCAGACTAGACCCGAGGACTCAGGACTAACTTTAACCTCTCCTGAGTTCCGGCTTCTTTTTGAATGTAGGAACATTCTTCTAAATGGTCTCTGAATTGGACTGAGAAATGGTTCAGCCATTAAAGGCCAAGCTCACAACCAAATATCATCTTTGAGTTGTTCCTAGATTTTTTTTCATTGCTTCGCATTACAGAATATCAATATGGAAAAGGACATTGGGAAGTCTAATTCTATACCCTAGGACAATGTCCTACATAAACCATCATTCAGGAGAAATTTTAATGCTGCATTTGACAGGCAGCTTTCCATTTTCATCTACTTTTCAAAAATGTCTTTCTGAAATACAGATAAAACTGGGGTCTACTATAATTGCCCTTTGAACTTTTGAAACTTCTCCTTCAAGGGCTACTACTCTGTAAACATTTGCCCCTTTGCCTGTTGCTCCCCCAAATGTCCCATTACCATTTTCTCCACCTGAGTCTCTTAAGTACCTTACTTCTCCCGACCATGTGGTGTCTGGATCTGAACCCTGGTCTACTTTAGTTTTTGAGAGTGGGGTTAATAGTAAAGTCTTATTAACTAACCCCCATGATCCCTTTTAATTAATATTCATGCTGCCTTTGTCATACTTCTCGTGACTATTTGGGTAATTTATTTGTTCTTCTTTCTCAGAAATACATTTATCTGTATTGGACCCCATCTTGTTCCTATGTAGCCATCATGCCAGGCAAAAGAAACCTCTCATAGATTTTGTAGGCATTATTCTACGAGGATGCTCTCCTGTAGCAGTCATGACCCACCTTAAATGTGATCATTCGTACTGTTTAAGGCTACAGCCAAGTTTTGATGCCCTCCTCAAAGCTACTTGAGGAGGGCATTTCAGAGCCAGAGGCACAGTACCAGGGCAGCGTCCTCCTGCCTGAAATGTGGCATTGGTGGGCATTTCAGATCCACCCATCACCGTATTCGTATCTCTTACTGTGCTAAAGGTCTTGGGGAATCCTAGTTAGGAGTTCTCAGAGCTGCAGGAGAAATGAAGAGCGTGGGAATCAAGGTGAGTTCCCTGCTACCTAGCAGTCATGCTACGATGAGTCCATTTTTTTGTTCCTTCTATCTGAAACCTCCCTCTATGTTTTTAATCTTGCCATTCAAAATGATACTATTCCCAGAACTGTTAGAATGTCTCCAGGAAACCAGCACTCATCTCCTCTCCCTTAACTCCAACACTGATTTTTAGAATACATAGACTAGCATATTACCTTAAGATGCTTTGTCTTGTCTGAACATTGCGTGACACAGTTGGGCACAGGAAAGAATGAAATGAACTTTTGCCATCAGCGACCAGATGTGAAAACCTATGTTTCCTCCATAAATGTGCTGTGACTAATGACCAGTTACTCACTTCCTTTGAAATGGATTTGTAAACATAGCTCATATATTTTTTTCTTTGAAATCCCAAGTTGTGGATTGAATGAAGTCTTATTCTAAAAGAACTAGACTCTCCCATGCTGTTATTTAGAGACCAAATACCTTTTTCTGAATCTGTGCACAAAATTTACAAGTAGGATTTCTTGTAGTATCTCTGAGATGGAGAAAGTTAGCAAAGTCAGACCAAGTGCTATTTTGATACAAGAGTCACTGCAGTCCCTGTTTTGACCACCTAGTGATGGGCACAGTAATGAAATGCTGTGCAAATGTCAATCTTCCAAGATCCTTTATCATCCTACCACTATTTGATAAAGGCATTGATCTCTGCTCTACAGGTATGTCCTATAGCTGCCACTGTGTTCTTCTTAAAGCCTTATACAAGTCTGTGATGACGTACTATGGCAGAGGAACATGGAAGATGGCTCCTTCAGACTCTCTTTCTGTAGTCTCTCTCTATGGCAATACCTCTCTCTACCCTGCCCCCAGTGCCTTAAACCTCCCACAACACTGCCTGTTAAAAGTTTTCACTACCATTTAGTAGTATCGAGATGGGAAACAAACTTTCAATACATGGACCTCTGAGGCTATCCCTGATCCAAACACTAGCAGATCTCTACTAGTGAGAGTTAATCGATTGTCAACTTGATAGTATCTAGAAGCACCACGATGACAAACTTCTAGGCATGTTTGTGAGGGGCTTCCTAGCTATAGCTAACTGAAGTAGGAAGACCCTCTGTAAGTGTGGAGAATACTAGTCCATGAGTCCCAGAATGAATAGAAAGAAAAAGGTATTCTGGTTACCATTATTTGGGGGAATTTTATTAACCTGAAATAATTTACTTTTTCTATATCAATTTCAAAATTAGCAAGAGTATAATGTAGGAGTGGAAAAGGTTTTTTAACAAAACCATATAAAATTATCAGCTAGCAGCCATTCTTACTAAAAGTCTATGCCTTTTGCTTCAAGAAATACAAAAGATCCTTTTATTATGTGCTTCTTTTTGTGTGTGTGTGCATATTTTTTGTTTTGCTTTTTTTTGTTTTGTTTTGTTTTGCTTTTGGTTTTTTGAGACATGATTTATCTGTGCATAATCCTGGCTGTCCTGGAACTAGCTCTGTAGACCAGGTTGGCCTTGAATTCACAGAGATTTTCCTGCCTCTGCTTCCCAGTGCACAGGGATTAAAGGCACCACCACAACTTGGCTATTATGTGCTTCTTAATTCCTTGCTTTTGTATAGTTTGTTTGGGAGTTTTTCAAAGGAACGTTCAGAGAAGGATGAATTTCACATTGTTCAGTACCTGCTAGGGTTGTGAGCAGGTACTTTGGATGCTGATTCACAAGTGCGGTACCTTCAGCAGGTACAGATTCCTTACCTGCTAGAGAAGCGCATAGCCTTGGGCTGTGCAAGGAGCACCCCAGTTCTCAGCCCAGGACAGTTCCGTGTCACTTTCACAAGGGCCCTTAGGGCTTGTCTCAGGACCCCGGCCAATCTCCCCTAAGCTCAGACCCTGTTTCAGAACAAAAGTAAGGCAACTTTGGAAGGAAAATCTAGATATAGGCTTCTTTTCTGTCTGCTAGTGGTAATTTCCCTCAAGGCAGCGTGGATGTTCCTGAAGGCTGGTGCCCACAGCAACAAAGGCAAAGGGGAAAATCCAAAAGATGAGCATCTTGGGCATCCCCACTGGGGAGCTGGGATGCAGAGGGAAGCATCTTATCTGTGTTACAGGTGGGAAAGGGAGATCAGAAGAGCCCTGATAAGGAGCCCAGAGCTGATGGGATACAGGCTGTCTGGCAGTCCTCCATCTCCTCTTTCAGCACAGAACAGTGCCAGCTCTAGGCCACATGGTCCTGCCGTCTTGAATTGTACTTCCCAGAGAGCTGAGGCTGTGTGTGCAGCCACGCTACACACACTTCCAGCATGAGCTAAAACACAAAGGACTTCCAGGGTGTGCATGCTTTTGCGTGTTCGTGGGGCAGGGGTGGGACCAGCATCCAGAAGCGAAAGAACAATGGCTTAACTTTACTCATAATTCAGATGACCTTTTTTTAGCCTTTTAAAGTATTTAGCATTTGTTGATTTTCCTTTTTCTTTGGGGCAGTGTCTGGTTCTATAGCTCAAGCTGGCTTAGAACTTACTATGTGAGCTTGGCTGGCCCTGAGCTTTTAATCTTCCTGCCTTGGCCTCCTGGGCCCTGGGGTTGTAGGCATGTGCTACCACACATGGATGCGTCTCTGGCGTTGATCTTTTATTCTTACTGACATTTTCACAGCTAAGTAAGATTCTGAAATAATAAGAAAGGCTTTACTTCTAGAAATCTAACCTAAGATGAAGACGAAATGTCTAAGAACCAGTTATACACACTGAGGAAGGTCTATTCCTTCCTAGCTCCACCACTACACTTGTACAGAAAAGCATTCTGGGAAGATCCTGAGGAGAAAAAAAAAGAAGAGAAAACATTCTCTTCTCAGGTCTTGGGGACAGGGTAATTTTGCAAAGTTGGACTCAAGATTTCAAAATGTTACAGGTCATATTCCTTCTACAAAGCATATGCAAAATATCTATCGAGAAAGAAGGGAATGAATATTTAAGAATTGTTTTGACTGATAGCCCCTAATTTTTTATTTTTTATTTTAATTTTTTATTTTTTTATTTTTATTTTTAAAGATTTATTTTTATTGTATGTATATGAGTACATGAGCTATACAGATGATTGTGAGCCATGATTTTTTAGATATATTCTGTATGTTCTCATATCTGCTAGGCAAAGCTCAATTGGTTGGTCAGGTACCATTTTAATGTATTAGTCTACTTGAGAAAGGTCTTCTGTCAAGGCTTTATTCTTGTTGACTCATAGTTTCTGGGCAAATGTTTAGAATTTCTACAAATCAAATGCACCGTGTTTAATACCTAACATTTCTGGTACATGTAATATTCTGGGGACCAGAAAGCTGTCTTCAGATATTTCTGTGGATGTCACATGTGAAAGCAGTGTGGCTTGTTTGAAAAGAATTGAAGGTATTGGAGATACCTGAAGGGAGTGGAGAAGTGTCTCAGAGACAGATTTAAAAACAACAACAACAACAACAATAGCAGCAGCAATAAATATACGCCTAAAATTTTAGAGCTTTCAAAAAATTAGCAGACGAGTTCTGGTCCTCCAGGTGTTAGGATGGAGGCTGGACAGCTCTGATCACTTATTATAAAGATGGCACTTATTATAAAGATGTCATAGAAATGAACTCCATACTAAGATGCTCCTCAGCCTTGAAATCAGGTGACAATATTCATATTAGAAGTTGGGCTTTGGCCTTTCTGACCATCAGGTAAGTAGCCATTAGGTCCTGTCAGATCCTACTACACACCATGGCATGGGATTCCGTTGTTCTGCTACGTGTTCCACAAGTCACCGAGAGTCCACAAGGTCTTCAGGGAAGCGGCCACAAGTGACCCTGGACCAACAAACGTTTCTTAGAGTGCAGACTCAAAAATGTCGCCCCTGTTTCTTGGGGGATTCCACACCCTGCCCCCACTTCTCCATTAGCTAACCTGACACCAGTCCAGAGTCTTGTCTATATCGTCCACATGCAAAATGTGTCCAGTAAAAGCCAACTGAGAAAGATTTCTCATCTTCCTGGGGGGGGGGTGTCTCAATACCCTGCTCCCCCTCTCTCTTCCTTTCCCTTTATTTCAGGCTGAGAAGTAATCTCTCTTCTTAATGTAGAAAAGGCTTAATGCAGACTCCCTCCCAGAGATCTCTGTTTTCATTACAAATCCTGGTTGATTAAATCACAAGGAAACAAAACTCTACCTGGTAACTTACCCTTGAAGAAACTGGCCCTGTGACTGGCAGGAAGGTTCGAGGGACAGCAAAGAGAAAAAAAAAAAAAAAAGCCTTCCTGGTTTACAGGCTGTCTGATACAGCTGCCTGGACTTTTACTGAGAAGAAACCACCGAACTAAGATTTTTTTGCTGGTTTCCAAATAGGATTGTAGAGCAGACTTTAGTTATTGCTGACACTGGGTGCATGAGTAGTCTGTGCCTTTTCTATTACACCATGTGTATTCTCTGAGGAGCCTCCTCTCATCCCTACATGGAAGACTCTATATTCCCTGGGACACATGGCCATACCAGATTCGCTCTCATGCAATGGTCTCCCATAAATCACCTGAAGCACCTTTGGTAAGTTACACCCCGGAAGCCCTGTGAGTACCATAATCTTGGAAGTAGAGGACTATCTGGGATTTTGTTTGTTTGCTTTTCATTTTTTTGTATTTTTTTTTAGTGGAATTCCTGGTTCATATTAGACCCAGTAAAATATCTTCAGGGAAATAATCTAATTTGTGCCTGATGATGTAATTCTTAGCCACCATGCTTTTCTAATGAGAGGTAGCCCAGGCCTGGGACCTACCCAAGGAGGCAAAGAAGCCTTCTAGGGCCAGTCTGCTCCAGGATGGCTGTTTTTTTTTAATCTCCAAAGGAAGCAGTTAATACACAATGGCCAAAGCATCAAACATTGTGGGACTTCTGAGAACAGAATGTGTGAATTCACAGAAGCAGGAGCCAGCACGGTTCCTTCTCATGGTGCCTGGAACCTCTTACTCTCTGCAGAGTGGGAAGGATCCAAGTGAAGATTTTCTACACAGAACTTCCTTGACAGCCTTAGCTCATGGGGGAAGGTCATGGATTAATAGTCCCTAAAGAATAGGCTAAAAGGAGAATGTTCTGCGATTTTGAATGTTCTTGGTAGCCCAAATCTGACCTTCCCTTGCCAGAGAGCCATACTCCTGTGTGTAACCAACAGATTTGAATGCTCCCCCAGAATTTTTTAGTTAAGAATTACTAACCTCGAGCTGTTTGATCTCCCCCCACCTCCAGTACCGTGCAGAAGCTGCATTTATTGCCTACATTTCCGGCCAAACAGCCCAGAAACATTCATGAATACTTATTTCTCATCTTCAGTTTACGGTGCACCAACTTGCCTAACTGGCTATTTCTTAGAAATATTAAAGTTAATAGAGCTATGTATGCTTGTTGGTTCCCTTTGTTCTGGAGAGCCTGCCTAATAGTTTTTCAATGAGCTTCTGCAAACCTGACCTATACTACCCTGGGAGTTTGTGTAGGTGTGAGTCTGTGGGAAATTGGAGCAAAAGGATAATAACAGTCTTTGAGAAAGCAATCCATCTCCCCCTTCTCTGAGCACTCCATATTCCTTGAAGGGAAACCTTTATGTTTCCACCGAGTAAAAGAATACATCCTACCATGTAGACTAACAGACTAATCAATACCATCTTTTTTCAAATCTTGTCCCAGTTTCCACATCCTTATTAACACCATAGGTTTGACAGTTAGGAATAAAACATTGTAAATACAAAATAACTTGAGGTTTTTGGAGTTATCTCAGCATCTTCAAGTAAAGTAGTTTACATCACTTTTAAACTACTGGAATACTTTTTTTTTTTTTTTGAGACACGGTCTCTTGATGAGCCCGGAGATCATGTATCTAGCTAGACTGGCTGGCCAGCATCTTCCTTCCTATGTCTCCCCAAAGCCAGATTATATCAAGAAGTCCAACTCTTTACCTCAGAGCTGGAGATCCCAACTCAGAATGTCATGCTTACACAGCAAATCTTTCCTGACTGAACCCATCTGTTCAGTGGCATAAATATGGGTTTCAATAAGGTTCGAATCTGTCATTCCTTACCGATAAGCTTCTGTTGTCTTTGGGCCTTTATGATGTAGAATAGACAAATGGAACCATGCTTGCAAAGCCCCTGGCACCATCTCTGGTACATGATCCATTAAGAGGTGAAGCACTCTGTCATGCCATGTTCACTTCTCTCTTTCACAGACTAGACTAGTGTATATCTGAGCTTAGACACATGAGCATGTATACATGCATCGCCCATCTGCACTGCCTGTTCTCTTAGACACGGCTTAGTGTTTTGGGGCAGCACTTTCCTATCTATAAAAAGGCAAGTGAGAAGAACAATAAAACTACTCAAGGCTTATATATAATGTGAGTGAAGCCTGTTTGATGCCCCGTTAAGTAATAAACAAACAAACAAACAAATAAATAAATAAAAATCTGTATTAGAGAATGAGACTAATCAGGATGCCTCACTGTTGTTTGAAGAGTTAGCCTGTGCCCACAGGACAATCAGAGAATATAATCCTGCTAGTAGCACACTAACTTCTGGGAAAATATATTGTCAGGCTGAGGCTGAGACACAGGTTTCTACGTTTCCTTGGGAAATGTAGATCCCTACATTTCCCAATACAGGATCCTACAATAACCGTACTTGTTGGGAGAGGTTACAATTATAAAGTGCCACCACTTGGGGTCCTTA
This sequence comes from Apodemus sylvaticus, assembly GCF_947179515.1. NCBI lineage: Eukaryota > Metazoa > Chordata > Mammalia > Rodentia > Muridae > Apodemus > Apodemus sylvaticus. The sequence goes on along the minus strand of NC_067476.1, from coordinate 32,411,873 downwards.
GAATGAAGAAATGTATTGTTTCAATGTTCTGGAGACTGGGAATCCCAACATTAAGGGACTGGCAGGGAAAGCCTCTTCCAAAACCAGAAAGGGAAGGACCTGTGCTGGTTAGGTTTTTTTGGTCGACAGACAGCCGAGGGTTATCTGGGACAAGGGAACCTCAACTGAGGAAAAGCTTTCATCAGACAGGCAAGTCTGCCTGGCATTTTCTTGATTACTGATTGGTGGGGGAGCACGCAGTTCATTCAGAATGGCGCGACTATATTTGACCTGGAATATATAAGAAAGTTGGGGGTCAGAGCTAGGGGGACCAAGCCAGTAAGAAGCATCCCTCCAAGGTCTCTGCTTCAGTCCTGCATTATCTTCCTCTGATGTTGCACTGTACCCTCTAAGCCAACAAAGTCCTGTTCTACCAAGTTGCTTTCAGACGTGATGTTTAATACTGAAAAGGAAATCTGGCTACGGGAGGGTCCTTCCTTCCTTCAGCTTTGGGTAGCCTGGATCTGGCTTGGTTTGTGGCGCCATGACAGTTTTCTTCTGGCATAGCTTTATCTCACTGTTTCGTAATTCTATAGGTGTATGCGCACACGTGTGTATGTGGAGATCAGAGCTGGGAACTCAAGGACCTCCCTGGGTTCGTCTCTGAGTTATTGCCTCAGTGTGGGATTAAACTGAAATCTTGCTGTTGTTGGTTTGGCTGCCTGGCCAGTGAGATTTGGGGGCCTGCCTTCTCTGCCCCACAGCATTAGGGCTGTAGGCAAACACAGCCATGCCTGGCTTTTTCTGTGGGTGCTGGGGATTTGAACTCAAGTCCTCATGCTTGCAAAGCAAGCACACTTACAGACTGGGGCATCTCCCCCATCCCAAGCTTCTCCTTTTCATAAATGTGCTAAGTGCTCTCCTTTTTTTGTGTGAAGTTGGAGTTTATTACGGAGAGGTTTCCTGTAGAGGTAAGCTTGGGTTTTAAAAGTGAGGCTTAGGAAAAAGACACAAATACATACCAAGGGAGGGTGTGAACTTCAAACATAGCTTGACTGTCTCCTTCGGGACCATACTTCTAAACGTCCAGTTCTGAGGAGCTGGGGTTAGATTTTTTTTTCAGCCTACTTTAACACACTTAGTCATTAAAGGCTTTTAGAACCTTTAGCATTTGGGGCAAAGTCCCCTCACTGTGGTGGCATTTACAGACTGCTCTTAATTGGATCTTTCCAAATTTTGGAGTCACCTATCATCCGTGGCCTTCTAATTTGGTAAACAACCTGCTGTGTCAGTGCAGGCTTGCTTCTGATATGCGTCCTTGCTCAGTAGCTCGGTTTTATCATCTTCTTAAGATACCCTCCCTGCGACGTTAGAATGGTTTAGGTGCAGAGGTAATTTGTGTTTACTCTAACAACTAAATACAAAAGCAAAAAAAAAAAAATATATCTCTCCTCTGCCTCCCCTGCTCTCTCCCACTGTCTCCTCCTAGTACCAAAGTAGTGTCTCCAGCATGTTGTCACCCTCTCCACCTTTCCTCCCTGCTCAGTCATGTGTGAATACACCTGTCAGCTTGGGCTGTTTATTCCCACAGAGATGAGATCCTGCCTGTCAGGTCCTTTTCCTGCTCCCAGGTCACGCAAGGAAAGCTGTTTCTTTCTGAGAGTTGCTGAAGATGTGGGTGGCCCACAAGTGTTCGATGCTTCCCTTGCTGGTGGAAATTTAGATCGCCACTTCTCCCGTTTGAGCTATGGCTACCGATGATGAGTGGAGGTGAAGGGGAACCTCTCTTTGTCTTCTTACTGTGCAACTCCGACATGCACTGTTTATACAGGCAACAGTAGCAAGGACAACATGTCAGCTCTTAACACAGACACAAATGTCTGGGAGGGCCTTGGAGTGTGGCAGTGAGCTGGCCCACTCACTCCTGCTCTGATGCCATTCGCCTGCCTTGGGAAAGCACGAAAAGACTGCCAGGGACCGAGACGGAGCTTCAAAATGAGGCTGGGAGCATCTTTGGAGCCCTTAACTTAATGATGCCTGAGTCTCACTAATTTGCTGTTGCATTGTTCCTTTTGTGGGCTGAGAATAAGCCTTCGTCTGTCACGCATTCCAAATGCAATTCCCAATTAGACTGGACAAGCAGGCTCTTCAGAAAAAAAAAAAATAATTAGAGCCGACTAAAGATAACCTGCCTTTTATAGGTAAGCCTAGAGTCATGCCACCCTCCACTTTAGGGCAATTTCAGGGCATATTCTGTGTGTAGAAACCTCACCGACAGGCACCAGACATTGTGTTCTAACCACTGGTTAGCATCAGTCATATAAACTGGCTCTGTTTTCATGGTCAGTAGCCAGCTGGTGCACTGCAGTGACCTGGGATAACCTGCGAGCACACGGGCAGGACGTGAGCTTACAGGGTTATATGTTTTAACTGACAAGGAATGGGACGTGACTAGAATTGGAGAGACAGAAGCTGGGCTTGTTTGGATATAATATTGCCGTGTTTGTTTTTCTTCCTCTTCAGAAGCTTGTGACAGAATATGTGTGCAAAATACTATGTATTTTATGTAACAAACGATAATGTAAATCATAGAGATACATGTAAAGACAGATATGTAGATGTAGGTAGATGCATATATTTAAAAATTAATCGGCCTGAGACTGAAGGGGTACAGAACCTTCTAGAATTTTCCTTCTCCACTCAGCAGCATACCTCTAGCATCCTGACTTATGGCTGCCTCTAGACCTGCTCCATCCTTACCAGCTCCTGCTGTCTAGCCCGCTTTGGCTTCTGCTGTAACCCGTTTCCCCACCCCTGGCTGATGGGCACGGGCCTTGCTGGGTTTGTGTGTGCATTTGACACAAGCTGGAGTTATCACAGAGAAAGGCAACTCCCTTGAGGAAATGCCTCTGTGAGATCCAGCTGTGGGGCATTGTCTCAATTAGTGATCAAGGGTGGGAGGGCCCATTGTGGGTGGTGCCATCCCTGGGCTGGTAGTCTTGCGTTCTATAAGAGAGCAGGCTGAGCGAGCCAGTAAGGAACATCCCTCCATGGCCTCTGCATCATCTCCAGCTTCCTGACCTGCTTGAGTTCCTGTCCTGACTTCCTTTGGTGATGAACAGCAGTGTGGAAATATAAGCTGAATAAACCCTTTCCTCCCCAACTTGCTTCTTAGTCATGGTGTTTGTGCAGGAATAGAAACCCTGATGAAGACAGGCACTTTGACACAGATTCAGCGCTGTGATAGTACAGTCTGCACCACAGGGAACACCTTCACACAGCCCCATGAAGTCGGATGGCACACATCTGCAGGGCCAGCTCCTCAGGAGGCTGGGGCAGCTGTATAGCCTGACTTGCAAAGACTGTAGCCAGCCTAGGCAACATGGCAAGACTCTTCACGCAACAACTAAAATTATATTTAAAAATTTATTCACAACTATTGTATTTCTGGAATCTGGGTCATGGTTCATTATTACTGATTTAAAAAAAACTTGATTACGGCATGACCTTTGTTTTAATTTTATTTCCATTTAGATCTTCAATCTATATGAAAATTTTATGAGATTAATAAATAAAGATCTATCTTAACCTTTTAATTCTGGTACCAACCAGCCACGGCAACATTTATCATTCACTGTGTCTGCCCAGCCTCCATTTTGAAAGGCTTCATTTACCATATTCAAACATACCATATATACATGGCATATATGAGTTCTGAATTTGTGGTCATTTGTCTGTTTTTGTGCTATGATCAGACTGTAAAATTACTGTAGCTTTGTAATATATAATTTTAAAATTTGATAGAATATGTTTCTCCACTCATTTTTTTCCACTTTACAGTTTTCTTGTTTCTTTTCTTTTTTTCTCTTTTAAACTCAATTTTATTTTTTCCACGTGATTTTGGGGATGACTTTTGAAACATTTGTTCCAAAAAACCCCTATTTATGCTTTGTTTGTGATTCATATTTTTCACGTGGGGCGTTGTGTAGTGTCTATAATGCTGAGTGTGCACACCCTAGGGCAGTGGATGGCCTTTCAGTTATTTTATGAGCAAAGGGGAAGACTTTCTTCACACAGGAACAGGAAATGTCAGGATGCTTTGAGAATTCAGTTGATTTAAAAATCATTCGTGAGTGGGATGTTTTCTATTGAGTTCTTTGTTATGCAGAGGAAAACTATGGGTTAACACAAACCAGCAACTAACTAGGTTCTATACCAATTCTCATTAAGTGTTCATTGCTTGTCTTGAGGTCCCCAGGTCCACAGAGATGCTATCTGAAACTATTGGGAATTGTTGTCTCTCTGTTGCTTATCTCCAACTGTTTGGCTACAGATGTAGGAATTCCAGGTTCCAATCTTAATTTTCCACCTCCCTTCCTGACTCCTTGGGTAGACCAGATTTCCTAGAAGGCACAACACAGAAACATGGGGATAAATGAGGCATGATCCTGGTCCAAAGGGTCTGCCCTGGGCTGGCTTTGGTTCTGTTACCCTATAGCCATTCCAGTTGCTTCCATTTACTCTAGTATTTAAGCATCTGTTATTTAATCCGAGAAGCAGAAAGGGCTTGTCCTAGCTGGCTTTCTGTTCTTGTGATGAAACATTGAGCCAAACCAACTTGGGTAAGAAGTGATTTTTATTTTGTCTTATAACTCCTGAGACATCATCACTGAGGGAAGTCAGGGGCAGGAATGTAAGGCAAGAACCCAGAGGCAGGAAGCAAACCAGAAGCCTTGGAGGAATGCTATATACTTGCTCTCCCTAGATTGCTCAACTAACTTTCTTATATATTCTGGTACATCTACCTAAGGTTAGTACCTCTTACAATATTCTGTGCACTCCTACATCAAATAGTAGTCAAGAGAATGCTCCCATGGGCGTGTTCACAGGCCCATCCGATGGAGGCTGGTCTCCTGGTGAGGCTCCCTCTTCCCGATGTGTCAAGTTAACACCTGAGATCAGCCATCACAGTGCAGGATAATGTTTCCATCCAGAAGTCCACAGTCAGTAAGAATAAGATGTTTAAAGCTTAGGCAATACGTGAGTCCTGTTTGGTTGTATTTCTCTCTGTACAGGCAGTTTGTCCATGCTCCCATATCCAGGCAGCCTAGAACAAGGCTTTCCCGTCAGGCTGAACACCAGACCCCATCTTGTTTCTCTGTGATGATCACCACACACAGTCAAGCTGACTCTCTCTTGGGAACTCAGTCTCTCCTCTCCCCCTCCTGCCTTTCTACGCCATGCTCTTTCCATGCGTGTGACAATTTCTCTCTTCTTCATGTTTGACTGACAAGAAAGAAGCGGGGCAGGGAGCCGCAGATAGAGAGAATGAACCGGATTGGTCAAGTTCACCTAGGCAGTACAGGGCAATGGTGCCATCCTCCTGTGCCGTCATCTTCCCTTGCACAGTCATGGTTGTCTTCAGCACTCCACCCACTTAGCACCCACAGCTGGATGAGAGCAGAGCAAGACAATTATGCGAGCTCACCTCCCATCGTCATCCTTAGAGACAGCCCCTGCCTTTGTGCTGCTGCTCATCAGCTCCACTGCCGATCACCGGTCCTTCCTCCTCTTCTGTTCCATCCATGCCTTCTCTTCTTCCCTTGAGCCCTGGCATCTCTCCCCTCCTCCTCTCTACCGATGACCTTGTAGTTCATTTTAATGAAAAGGCAGAAGCAATGAGAAAAGAATCCTGATGTAGCCAGCCTGTCCGCGCATCTTCCTTACCCGCCTCCGCCTTCCTCCCGTGGCTTCGAGAATGACTGTGCACCTGTCTGCCCAACCCCAGCCTGTAGTGCGTTCGATTGATCTCCTGCCTACTCGGGACCTAGCTTCAGCAGTTCTCCTTGTTCTTACGCTGCCAGTCTCCCCCATCTCTACTGAATCACTCTCATTTGCAATACAGATGTCCTCTAGTCCTCCCATATTAGAACATCCTGGGTGGATGTGCTCCCTCCTCCCCTTGTCCGTCTCTCCCTTCCATTTCAGCAGGTGTTCTTCGCTCCTTTGTGCGGGGAGTAAGTTAATGGTCTGGTAAAGCCTATGGGCTCCTTCTCAGGACAATGTCAAATAAAACATTGGGCAACATAAGGAACACATGATATAATTATCAGTAATAATATTTTATCTGGTAAAATATTATTATTAATTTAATATAAAGGCAAGCTAAAATTACATTTTAATTTTTTAAAGTTTTTTACCTTTATTTTATGTGCATACGTAGCATACTTGCACATATGTCTATGTGAGTGTCAGATCTTGGAGATACAAACAGCTGTGAGCTGAAATGTGGTTGCTGGGATTTGAACCCTGGTCCTTTGGAAGAGTAGTCAGTGCCCTTAACTGCTGAGCCATCTTTCCAGTCCCCTACATTTTAATTTTTAAGTAAAAATAAAGCATACCACTACAAAAGTTCTCTTTAGTTATAACCTTTACACTTCTTAGGCTCCAAAAGTCTGTGCAGTGTTATAAGAGTTACAACTTCTCACTGGATCTATTAAATTTAAACAATGAAAATGACTCACCTCTGATAATATTGGTTAATAAGGTATTATGTATAGAAAAGGAATGGAGCAGTCTACGTTTCTCCCATAAAATATGCAGCTGGATTGAATGTTCCTGTGTCAATATCATAATCACTTGAAATCTAGCCCACTTATAAAACCACCTTGGCAACAGTGGTGAGCATGGTGTCTTAAGGTTTTTGTAGCTATCCCTATGAGATATAAAATACAATTCCCATGGACCATGAAGCAACAGACTGCTGATACTACGTTAATAATGGATGGAAATGAAGACAAGCTATAAAGTCAAAATAAGGTTTCAGTGTTTTGCCATCGTTCTTTGAATTATTTTCCCCCCTTGGGCATAGTCTTTGCACAAGGACATATTTTCTATTGAGTGTATACTTTTTCATTAAGAATGTAATTAGCATGTTCCATGTTGGGTTTCGTTACAGTATTTTCAGGCAAAGTTTGTTTCAATTGATTATCTTCATCCTCCTGCCCCACCCTGATCCTTTCTACCACCCCGCCCCCCATGGGCCTTCCATTTTCATGTCACCTGTCTTACTGCCCCCTCCCCTCCCTAAGGCCTTTTGTCTCGTCTTGAGATTTTCTTCTAGTTTGGAGCCTCTCCCCCTGCTCCCCCTCCTCATAAATGTTCGTGCAAACGTAAGCTAGGATCTGAATGTGAGGGACCCAGGCTTGTGGTTTCAGATCCAGTCCTCCCTTTGGCTTCCCTCTGGCCATTAAGGTTCTCAGGTACTTAATGCCTTCTCTTCTGACACATAAATCATGGAGTGAGCCAGGATGCAATCCTTCCATTTATTTTCTTTCTCTCTCTACACATTCTTTTATTTATGTCTCCAAAGTTATCACATCAGCCTCGACCACGTGCCTGAGTTTCAACCGCCCGTTACGCTATCCCCACATGGCTGCCCATTAGAAAAAACCAGTTTGCCCTGGGAATTTCATCTCCCAGTGTTCTCAAACCTGATTTTCTTTTGGCTTCTCCTCACTCAGTGAATTTCAGCTCTATTTCTCTGAGAATTTAGGCTAAACTCCTTACCGCGATGTTAACCCATCAGTGTGCTTGTCAGTTCTAACATCAGAGTATGTCTTGGAGTTAACCATTTCCTTACCTCAGTCCTGTGATCCTCTAAGGCTGATTCTCTGGAATAGGGCCCAGCCTCCTCACCATCCCCCAACCCCCTTATCCTATTATTATGTTTGGAAGTTTAGTAATCTTAGAAGCAACTCATCTAATTCTGCTTCTTTGGATTCAAATGCAGTGTGCACAGTGCCTAATGATATTCAAAGCTCTCAGGCACTGCTAATGGATGTGATTCCATAGTAACGGGTATTTCCTGTGAGTGACTTGTGGAGTTCATTCAGTAGCAAAATCATGAATATAATAAGATTTTAAATGATGCTCTGCAAGTTTGAGGCATGGCTCTTCGATTTTAGAAGCTTATTGTTAAAGGATACTTAGAAGTTGTTTCAGATATTCAAATGAAAGCATGACCTACATTCTTCAACATTAAGGGACTGTGCTGTCTCAGTCATGTGACTGCCAGACACATGAGCTGTGTCAGCTAACAGCACCTTCTTCTATTGTTCTTTCCACGAATCGGCAAATGATAAAAATGCTTCTGACAGCGTTAGAGTGCACGTAACTTTTAAGTGATTAATTAGGACTCTTGTCCAATCAGAACTATTAAATGGTAGTCAGGAGCCAAGGACTCCACTGGCTAAGGGAGCACAGGTGAAGGCAAGGGATCCCAAGAGATCCGGATGAGGAGGAGCCACAGGCACAGTGACGGAGGATGGAAGGTTGAGCTCTGTGTGAACGCATCTACAGACTCCATCTTGGAACTCTTGCTTACCCTGTCTAAAGGGGCTCATCCACACCACAGCCAACTCCCTAAATACTGCTGGATCAAGAATCCCAAAGGGTGAAAAATGCAGATAGCATACAGACTGTAAAAAACTTTGCTGGAAAAATGCCCATGTGACATATTTCATGAAGTGGACTCTATTCTTAAACCTTCTAGAGTAATAACACCAGATGTCTCTTATTCATTTCTTAGGGACTCCTACATTTTACATTTTATTTTTATTTTTATTCTGTAGATCATAAAGGTCTTGCAGATTTACTGCTTCTGCCCAATAGTCATCCATTAATGAAGACATTTAAAACAGATTAATGTGATCTATTGTCTTATTTTTTTTTTAAAAAAAACCTTTTTTATTGATTCTTTGTGAACTTCACATCATGCACCCCGATTCCACTCATCTCCCCCCTCCCCTTGGACCCATCCCCTCCACCCTTGCAACCTCTCCTCCAACAGAGAAAAAGAAGTCTCATTGTGGAAGCTGTTGTGTGTCACAGTGTGTTCAACAGCATACCCTTTTGTCTACACTTCTTTGTTTGCAAATGCTCATTGGAACGAGTCATTGGTCTGGTACTAGGCCTCTGGCTTCTGCTAAGCTATCAGTACTGCAAACTCACTAAGACTCCCCTCGGATATCCTGTGGTTGCCCTGTGTCATGGAGATCCTGTGGTTTTGGTACTGTAGAGTGTGCCCCTTCATGTATTCGGGCAGTTCATTGATGGGGTAGATGCTGGGGTGGCCCAACTCAAAGCCCTGGGTCTGGGCCTGAGAACTATCTGAGCTGGTCAGCCCTCCAGCTATCCCACTCTCATGACCTTGGGGCTAGGTCATCCCCAACCCCCTTTCTGCAACCAGGGTCAGCTCTACCCTGCTGCCCATGTGAGCGAGGTGCAGGGCCCGCTCTCCTGAGTGTTGTAGCCAGCAAGGAACAGGGCCAGTTCTCCCACTCTCATGACCCCAGGACCAGCTCTCCTGCCTGCCATAGGTGGTGAGGAATGAGGGGGGGGGGGAGGTGGGCATCTCTCCGTCATCTGTGCTCTGCACAGCAGATCAGAGGCAGGGCCGACCTGCCTGCAATCCTCAGTCCACAGCAAGCGCTACTGTGTTGCTCAAGTGAGGTGCAGGGCCGATTCTCCACAGTGCTGCAGCAGGTGAAGGGCAGGGCCAGCTCTCCTGCCTGCTCTAGGTGGCAAGGGAGGGTATCTCTCCATGTTCCATGCCTTCCTGGGAGAGGAGTGGGAGGACCAGCTCACCCCCAACTCCTACAATATGTGGGGCAGCTTTTCCAAGTACTATAGCTGGCTAGGGAAAGGGCCATCTCTCCTGCTTTCTCACCCCCCAGGGCAAGGTCTCCCACAATGCCTAGGTGAGGCATGAGGCCAATTCTATATAACCCTTAGACATCAACATGTCCCCAAGTGGCAGCCCAGACCAGGGATGCCTGACTGACCTTTGGTGGTAACAGACCCCTACTGCTGCAGGGTCGTGGACTCAGGCATGGCTCCTGATGGCAGCACAGGCCATGGTCCCAGGTGGCAATACCAACTACTCACAACAAGCTGTTCTTCACTACCCCGGAGTCTCCATTTCTGCCTCTCTCCACTGTGCCCACATCCTTCTGTTTCTCTTTCTCTTCCATTTCTCCACCACTTACTTGCTTCTTTTAGTGGTACCCAGGATCTTTGGGTGTCTAGGGTCATCTCAGGTGTGGTCTCAGGAGTGCTATGCCCTGCTTGTGAATTATGGCACTAGACAGGGGTCATCTGGGGCAGTCTACACCCCCAGGCCTGTGCAGTGCCAGACTGGTGGTCATTTCAGTCTAGATCCCTGCCTGAGCTCATAGCTCCAATCTGGTGGTCATCTTGGGTTCTCATTTTTTAGGGAATGTTAGGCTACTAATCATTCAGAAGTTCACAGGTCAGAACACTGAGAGGTAGACACAGTCTGTCTCCTCTCTGCCACCTACTGAAACACATGTGACACAGCAGCCACACCTGCAATGTCTCCAGGGTCAGGGGGACTCCTACATTTTAAACAGTTTACCTTCATCACATTGTAACATTCTCTGTGGTAATATTTATGTATGTGTATACATGTATGCATATATGTTAACATGTATACACACAGATGTATACCTTAGGAACATTCTGTACATATGTATATATGTAATATAACTGAGAGGTGTTTGCATGTACATGCATGAGTGTGTGTGTGTCTGTGTCTGTGTGGTTGTGTGTGTGTGTATGCATGTGCATGTTAGTTTTGAAGATCGTGTTTTACTGTGTGTAGCTCTTGCTAGCCTGGACCTTACCTGGTAGCCCAGGCTCACCTCAGCTGTGAGCCTCCTTCTTCCCCTGCCAACTAAGTAAAGTTCTTGAGTTGTAGGCTAGCATCACCATATTGGACAGAGAGCTTTAGAATAATTCCCCTTGGATAGGGCAGAGAGAGAAACTCATGGAGCATTTAAGAACTATAGCATGGTGTTAACATGCCACTTTGCTTCAATCTTACTTTATCAGTAATGGTGCTGATGGGATGCAGGGATGATATCCTATCCTTCATCTTACTTAGGAGGAAACGGATGGTTTGGGTGCACAGGAAACCTGGGAATCAGTCTCTGCCTGAGTCTTCGCTCCTTCTTCCACTTTGTAAACACAATTTCATTGAAGCTGAAAAACTACTCTTTCCCATCAAGGATTGGGAAGGCCATTCTGAGATCATCTGGCCAAGAATCGGTAATTTTGTGGTTGGAATGGAATGTCTGCTAGATACTGTCTTGGCCCCTGGTCCGGTTCCACTCACTGGCAATATCTGAAAGGCCATGTGAATGGCTCCCGGTAGCTGTCCACAAGCAAGGGGTCACATGAGGTCATAGGCCAGAGGTCAGGAGTGAGGAGCAGAGAAGGGAAGCTCAGGTCTGCAGGACATGGACTCTTGTGATGTGGAAGAAAGGTACACCTAAGGGCAGTCTCATGGAATCTGGAAGACAGGAGAACAGCACCTAGAGGGAAAGGGATGACATCAGAGGCATGTTTAGAATGAAAGCAACAGCCAGTTGGGGTTAGATGGGACCAGACATATAACCTGGGGTCTGGCCTGCAGTTTGTCTTGCTTATTTAGAGTAGTTAATTTTTCAAATATGCAAAGTACTATAAGGAGGTCCCTTTTACCCAAGTCACCACCTGTCATCTCACACGTACTAAGGTGGGGTCTCTGCAAGCCTGGCCTTTTTTCTTTCGCAGTTCTGGGTATTGCACAAGGAGCGGGTGCTGTTCCCTGACAGAAGCTGGCAACCCTCCTAGACTCACAAATATGAGCATGGATAAATTCCAACTCGAAGTTATTTTGCAAGCAGGCTGAGTCAACAAATCTTGGATATTGACTGGGTTTAGTCCTTTAGAAACTGACTCAATATTTTATGAAACTGACATAGAAAGTTCAGGAGGGGTCCTCAAAATAATGGAATTTAAAATAGGGTTTGTGATTGCTACCAAATGTGTGGGTCTACAAACCACAACTGCCTTTATTAATATCTTTTTGAAATTTCTGATTGTCAAGAAACTCCAGAATACATGTCAAAAGTCTGGCATTGGAAATGTCATGGAAATATTGGAAGTGCCTGCCTCTCACAGGGAACATTTCATAAGAACTTGATATTGGGAGAAGAGTGCCCACCAGAAGCTATGAGGATGTTAGCATCTTAGTCTGTTTTCTATTACTGTAGCAGACTGGGTAATGAGAGACAGAGATAGAGACACAGAGACACAGAGAGACAGAGACATACAGAGAGACAGAGACATACAGAGAGACAGAGACATACAGAGAGACAGAGACAGAGACAGTTGTTTTCCCTCACAGTGCTGATTTGTTTCTAATTTTAGTTTAGAGTCAAAGGAATTATGTACCCAAGGCTGGCCTTGAACTCTTGATTATCCTACGTCTACTCTCCAAAGTTCTGAGATTCCAGTTCATCCTACCATGTCTGTTTCATAGTTTTAGAGTGGGAGAAGCCCAAGCCCAGCATTTGCTTGACTTCTGTTGAAGGGATCATGTTACATCATGTTATGGCAAGAAATAGACAGTGGTGTAGGAAGAGAGAGAATGAACTAAAATATAGCAATGGAAGACAAGTATGTTTTTATATCCCCTACTGGGTTCAGCCCCAGAAAAACTAGAACTCACTCAAAGAGGAAGGCATTGATCCAGTCACAAGAGTCTATATCCATGATCCAATTCCCCCTGCCCCCCAGCATTGAAGTAATATCATAAGAGCTTCTGGAGGGCAAACTCAAACAATAGCAGTTTGGTTTCATGACAAAAGGTTGGTCTGAGGCAGAGAGGTTATCTGGTGTTATCCTAGAGGACTCAGAACAACCACTGGAGTCAGGTATAGTCTCCATCTTAAGAGTTCCTAAACTCTTCTATTGTGGGACATCTGGGCTGTTTCCAGCTTCTGGATATCACAAAAAAGGCTGCTATGAACATAGTGGAACACGTGGCCAGGTGGCATGGTGGCATCTTTTGGGTATATTCCCAGGAGTAGTATAGCTGGCTCTTCAGGTAGATCTATTTCCAATTTTCTGAAGAACCTCCAGATTGATATCCAGAATGGTTGTACCAGTTTGCAATCCCACCAACAATCGAGGCGTGCTCCTCTTTCTCCACATCCTTTCCAACATGTGTTGTCCCCTGTGGTTTTGATCTTAGCCTTTCTGATTGGTGTAAGGTAGAATCTCAGGGTCATTTTGATTTGCATTTCTCTGATCACTAAGGACTTTGAACATTTCTTTAGCTGCTTCTCAGCCATTAGAGATTCCTCAGTTGTGAAATCTTGGTTTAGTTCTATACCCCATTTTTTGATTGGGTTGTTTTTGGTGATTAGTTTCTTGAGTTCTTTATATAGTTTGGATATTAGCCCTCTATCAGATGTGGGGTTAGTGAAGACTTTTTTTCCCAATCTGTAGGTTGTCAAAAGGTTTGGTGCCTAATTTTGAGGTGTGGAACCTTTCAAAGATAGGACTTCCTGGATGGCTTTTTAGTTATTGTGAACATGAAAGGGAACATGGGATCCTTCCTCATCTGACTTTCTTCCTGACCATAAGACAAGCAGCTTTGCTCCAACGTGTGCTCCCATCATGCACTCCTGCCACGATGAACTGATTTTCTCAAAGCAATGGGGCCAACCAGCCATGGACTCGACACCTCTAAAACCGCGAACCAAAACAGAACGTTCTACTTACACATTTATTATCTCAGTAGCGGATGTCCGACTAATACAGAATCCTCATAAGGGACAGAGGGAGAGAGGAGGGAGAGAACACTGTGAGAAAGACTCAGGTTTTTGTTTGTTTTGCTTCTTTGCAAATGGAGGAATGGGTTTGTGAGGCAAGAAAGGCAGGTGGCTTATGAGAGCCAAAAGCAAAACTGATTCTCCCTGGGGGCCGCTTGAGGAACATGCCTGTCCTGACACTTTAATTTCAGGCCAGTAAAACTCAACATTTTCCCACCTTTTCCTCCCTTCCTTCTAGCACTGGAAAAGTCACAAGTCATATAAACCCTTCATTCCTTCCTTCGTCCCTTTTCTGCATCCTCCCGCTCTATTTTTTTGAAATATGGTCTTGCTATGTAACTCTGGCTGGCCTAAATACTATGTAGTCCAGGTTGGCCTCGAACTCACGACAATCCTCTTAACTTTGCCTCTCTAGTGCTGGGATTTCAGACCTAAGCCACTATGCCTGGCTCCGTTTTTGACTTCTGAGTCTCCAGAATTATGAAGTAACAATCCGTGTTGACTTAGACCGCGGGCTCCTGGTCGTTCATCCCAGCAGCAGAGGCAAGGACAGACTGAAGGAGTCTGCGGATGAGCAGCACCTCAGTTGCTGCCATCCACATCGCTTTTAACGAGGTTTACCAACTGACTGATGCTTACAATTGTCCCTGAGAGTAGATTACAAAATTAGGGCTTGTTTACAAAGGATATTGTTTGTAAAACTGTCAGTTTCCTAAAGTAATCAGATATGTTTTAACTTGGCAAAAAAACCAACCAACCAACCAAACAAACAAACAAACAAACCCCTAAGGATTCTAAGGCCAGTTTTCAGGCTCTTGAAGATGCAGCATAAGCTAGGCACTTGAGCACTGTTTTTCCTGCTTAGTACTATCACTGTCAGAATGCATGTTTTTAGTGGACATTCTTTCCTGGTAAAATACAAAACCAAATTATACATTGTAGAACCGATGTTGGTATATTCTATCCAAATGTGCCAATGTTATACATATCTGGTAAGTATCGAACTGAGTAAACAAGTCAATATCTGAAAATATGAAGTCTATGAAGAATATGAAGTCTATATGGAGTTTATGAAGACTCCAGACTGGTGAGGTTAAAGAAAAGGTGAAAGGCATAAAGCAATGTTTGTGTTACAACTGTTTTACTCATGTTCATTAGTATTCACTCAGAAAAACATATTCCAGTTTCTAATAATTTTTAAATTGCTGGCTCACTCACTGAGTACCACACCCGGATCACCAGACAGAGGGGAAGCTAATCAGAAGGCATTTCCTCTGGAGGTCACAACCTTTGCAAGTAGCTTTGTCGCTGGAGTCGATGTTCATTGTGGACAGAAGGAAAACAAGCTAGCTAGAATGCAGCCTGGCACAATGTTCAGGCTCTTAGCTGTGCAAAGGAAAAATTCCAATCTGAGTACTCGCTGTGCCCTGCGTGGCTTTGGAGTTGATTTGACCGGGGCAGGGAGAGAAGAGAGAAGGGAGCACAGGGAACTGGGACTTCGTGGGCTGGCGCTCGGATGGAGGCTCACCAGCGGTAGCCTGGAAATCCACAAGGAGCTGGGTTTGGCTAATCTCCGTCGTAGGTCTGTGCAGGGAAGCTCCACTAAGGAGGAAGCTGTGGTTGGTAGTTTCTGCACACAGTGGCTAAAACACTGTGTGTGAACCAGAGGAAGGCTTTGCCATTTCTCTGCTTCCAACGTGGGGAAGGATTTGTCATTTCCATGGGTCTTTGACAGAGATGTGCTGTCAATAATACACATTCATCCAGGACTTCATCACTTGTGGGTTTCTCCCTACCACCCCCACCCCACCCCCCGCCATGTGTGTGTGTGTGTGTGTGTGTTATTTGTACTTGTAACTACTACCACCTAAAAGTATGAAAGTTAAGAGTCAATAGGGTGTGGGAGGAGAAAGCAAGAGCGCACCCAACATGGTGATGCAGAGGCGGGAGGGGGAGGGGGAGCTTGGGGAAGAAATCCTAAGGAGTCACTATTCCTGCTGGCTCTATCACAAACCACCTGATGGAAGCCCAAGGGTGAGTATCTCTGTAACGTGCTGCACCTAAGGCCTTCTTCATTCGGTAACTTTACCATGGAGGTGAGTGCCGTCATATCCAGGACTTTATCCAGCCCATTCCTACTTTGATTAGACAGAATTCCCAGTAGACCTGACTTAGCATGGCCCCAGAGCCGTTGAGAAGTGACTGCCTTGGCACCTGGGAGCTGAGGCAGCCCTAGCCCCGGAGCCGGTCTTAATTGTTAGCTCAGGTTGAGACCGTCGACAGTTCCCAGAGCTTTGGGGAACACAGACTCAGCCGGGGCCTCTCATGTACCTTTTGATTTGGGGAAACGCTTTTCAGCCAATTGCTATTTGAATCTGTTGTGGGCAAACAGAGACATTTTGAATTTTGCAGCCCCTGCGCACAGAGTAAAGCTATAGCGCACATGCCTTTGTCAGCGATGACTGCTGTGCCCACACCAGTGTGTACACCTACATCACCACACAAGCAAGGCATGGATGTCTGCGTGCGTGCACGGTAGCCACAGGCCCGGCAGTTATGCTCGATGTATTTATAGGTTCAGTAGCCAGGGAAGAGCAGTGTTATGTAACACTGGCAGCTCTCTGTTTAGGGAAGTGGCCTTATTAGAAAGAGAGATGCTGTTCAGGGAGCCAGGGCTGGTATTTTCTTGCACAGCTGAGGCAGCTGCTGAGCCGCCTCTGCTAAGCCAGCGATGGAAGGAAGGTAAATGGGTCTCCAGAGATGTCCAGATTTGTCTCCTGCTCGCTACAGGTTTGCCGCTCTCTTTCCTTGATGTAAGACATTTGCAGAGGAAGACATAATATAGGCTTGCCAATCCTATTATGCCCTGCGTGTGGTTCCATGCTTAATGCATATTTTGACTGGCTGAATGCCTGCTCTATTAAACAAAACTAATACACAGCTGTATGGCAACTGGAAGACACGGACCGTGTCTGTTTTGGCAGAGAACATAGTTTGAGGTATATATCTTCATGAGAAAACTGTCAGCACCTGTATTTCCCTACCCTGCCTTTCTGGGTTTTGTTTCGACACATTGGTTCTGCCTTGCCATACAATGGCAGCACAGTGGAGCTCCCGCCAGTTTTCAGCTGAATGCTTTCCTAGCTGAAGAGCAAGGAGAGCACACCAGCACCTGGTTCGAATCACGGTGCAGCCTCCTCACGCTGCCTCACGCCTTCCAACTGTGTGCTTACCCCGGACTGAGCTTTTATCAGTCTTCTGACCTATTTAATCTTGTTTAGCCCATTACCAATACCTTTTAGATTCAAGTTCACCATGGGGTCTTTTGGAACTTCTAACTTAGACTCTGGAGTGGATGGACATCCCGCAGAGAACCAGCCAGTCTTGCTAAAGCCTTCCAAATGAGCAAGTCATCTTTACGTTCAGAATGGCTTCATTCTTTCACAACAGGATGCTATTTTGGATATCCAACCTGTCTTCTTATTGAAGTGTTTGTGCCAAAGGCAAGCTGAGTTCGGTTAGCTGACTGTTGCTAATCTAACAGCATAAGGAGTTTTACAAATGCCTCCTTTTTAAACTTTGAACAAATAACTTGCTTATTAAGGCAGGTGACTTTTAGTGCCAGAGTCTCTGAACTTTGGAACTCCTGGTTTTCTAGGCCAGGTCCTCCTCCTCTGGGCCTGTCTTGTGGACTGTGGAACATTTGTGACATCCTCACTTTCACCAAGCATGCATCCGTAGTACCTCTCTCCACAGAGGTCTTGAAACTGAAAAGTATCTTGGGATATGGTTGGATGTCCCATGGGGTTATTGCTCCCCACTGGCAAGTTACACTCTACGGCAGTAGTTAAAAAGCTTTGCCTGCATCAGGACCCAGCAATGACATTTCCTCCTATGGGCTAGCAGCCCATCTGGATGCTGTCGACTTCAGAAATTCTGTGCTAGGCATGAGTGCCCATTAAGTACTTTATAATTCTTATAAACAGGTAGACATGTGTGTTTCTTTCCTTCCTGTGAACGATTTCTAATCAAGGTAAGATTTTTAAAATGTTTTATTGTATGTGTTTGTTCGTGTTTGTGTGTGTGTGTGTGTGTGTGTGTGTGTGTGCATATGGAAGTCAGAGAACAACTGGTGTGAGTTAGTTCTTTCCTCTCACTATGTTGGCCCCAGGACCCAAGACCCAGGAGCTGAACTGAAGTCCAGCCTGGTGGCAAGTGATTCTATCCAGTGAACCTAACTTTGGAGAAACTGCTATAATTATTCTGACAGATATACATAAGAATAAATTTCTCCATCACATCTTATACTCACAGCTTATTGCATCTCTCAGTCCTCACCAGGAAAGCCTTTTTTTTCCTTTTGCTGTAGATAATATAGTGACACATAATGTACAATATGTGGAGAGTAAGGGACCGTGGAGTACGCAGCCCTAAGTGGGACATCTCAATCATACTGCCTCCTTTCCAAACTCAGGCATCTTTGCTGACAAGGGATGGGAAGAGTCTGGGAGGCAGAGGGAGTGGATGCCTGTAGCAACCCTGTATTTGCCACACATGATGGTGTAGTTGTGTACATGAACTCGCGGTAATTGGAACTGCATGCACAAGACTTGCGTGGGCTCAAACCAGCCAAAATGGCAGCATTGGTAGGGGAGGACTCATGAAGTCCCACCCCATATGATGACATAATCAGATTTGGTGGTTGCTGGGGGAGGAAGAGCCAATTTTCTCGAGGAATGCTGCCCATTCTCTGGTAGATAGTTCTATGCTCATACATGTACAGACAGCACTAAAAGAACAGAGGTGGGGGAAACAGAGAGTCAGTAACAGAGACAGAGAGAAAGGGGGCAGAGAGAGAGAGAGAGAAAGAGAGCGCAGAAAAACAGAGAATGAGCATGAAATTGGGAAGATAGGGGAGAAATTGGAAGGAAGGGAATCGGGGTAGATTTGATCCAAACACATTATATTCATATATGAGTATCAAATAAAATATTTGAAAAATAGATTATAAAAAGATTTGTGTTTTAGTTAACTCTTTTAGAACTGGTGATAGTCCTATGTTGAACGCTTTATTTTATAGTAGGCCTTTAAAGAAAGTTTTAATCTTGGCATGAATATTTTGTGCTGTAATCTGTTTTATTCTTTCACATGTTCATGTAAGATGGAAGGTGGCCCAATTTATATCCTTTTTGACTTCGCTTGTATTTCTTCTTCTTCTTCCTCTTCCTCCTCCTTCTCCTCTTCCTACTCTTTCTCTTTATCCTTCTCCTTCTCCTCCTCCCCTCCCCTCTCCCCCTCTTTTCTCTTACTCCTCATAATAATAATAATTAATAATTCTTCTTATTATTATTCTTATACCTATTATTATACAACAAATATGAGGGGAGTATCAGGAAGTCCTGTAGGAGAAATGCCTTTAAGTTCTGATCTCAGGAGATCAGAGACTATAATCCAATAAAGATACCTAGGAATGTCCGGAAGGGACCCACAGACAAGTTAGCCACAGACTTTGCTGACCTAAACCTTCCTCCCTTCCTAGATTTATTATGACTAGTTTTCAGCACTGCTGCCTCTTAAATAGCAAACCAAAAAGGCCAGCATGTTCCCATTCTAGTCAGACTCAAAACTAAAAGGAAATTTGAGGAGATGATCAGGGGACTTAGCTCCGTGTCGCATAACCTTTGCCTTTAGGTCTGACCCCTGATGCCGAGTTGGCATGGTGGCCCATGCCTGTCCCGCAGTGGCACTTGGCAGGAGGAGGCAGGGGCATCATTGGTTAGTTCAGGATCCTCCTCACCTACACGGGCAGTTTGAGGCAGGTCCATATGAGCGAGACCTGTGAGAAAGGGCCGTTGTCTCTCAGGCTGTGCAGTGCCTTCCCTCTGCCTCACTGGAGATGACTTCCGTCTCTGTGTGGAGCCATTCCTGTTTTGTTTGTCTGTTTGTTTGGGAATTTCAAATATGTTTATTAGGTACTTTGATCAAATCCACCCTTTCCCTCCCTTCTAATTTCTTCTCTACCCCATCCCCACTGCCATTCCTACCCAACTCCATATGCTCGTTTCTAAAACCCATGGAGTCCATGGGTTTTAGATCATGGATAGCCTCTCAGAGGCTGCATTCTTGAAGAATATTGACACTTCCCACCTACCCAATTACAGCCATCAATTGCCAATGGCTCCTCAAATAAGGGCGGGTCTCCTGAACCCCTTCCCCCTCTGGGATCGCGTTTTGGCTGGCTTGATCTTGTGCAGGTCTTGTGCATGCTGTTATTGAAAATCTTCCTTGACTGTCTGTCTCCTGATGGGCTGACCCAGATTTCTTTGCCGTGATCTATGTAACTCTTTCATCGACTGTAACCCTTCCTTCCTTGGTTCCCCAGGGTCTTTGTATTTCTTCAAGTGGCTCACCCCTGAAACCAAGCAGGGCGAAGGATGCCGGGAAGGTACTTGGGAGGCCTATTTTAGCAGGTCCTGGGCTGAGAATACCTGCTCGGGTATTCTGATTGACCTTAACTATCCCGAGTGTTGCAGCGGACTAAAACCCCCCTTCTCTATCATTGGGCAAAAAGCACAGCTTCTCTTTGCCTTCCAAACGGTCCCTGCATGGTGTCTGCTTTCAAACTTCCCAAAGTGCTCAAGTTCACCACCTCGCCCTAAATACATCACTTTTTATCTTGTAAGGCCTGGGGACACGGACATCAGCAGCAAATGAGGTAGCTCCTCATTTTCTGTTGTTAGTGCCTGGCGTGCCCGGAAAAGTCCTTTGCTGAAATGAGGCTCTCCTGGTGCCTTGTGCCTGTCTCCAGATGCCTTCTTCGCCCAGGTTCTGAAGCAGCAGATGCTATCTTTACTTTCCCAGCTGCAGTTCTGGTTTCTAACCCAGACCCCCAGAGCCCCTTGAGGAGGATTTGAGGACTTTTGATCCGCCCGTGACCCCTTTGAAACACCAGGGCATGATGCTCTTTATCGCTGCATGTCCAGTTTGCTATTTCTCGGTATCAGTTTCTTTTATTTAGAAATGGTGCATTGACCTAATTGAAGTTTTCTTAGCCTACCTCAGCTCACAGTCATGGTGTGTTTGAAGCAGGGCTTGACTTATTGGCTTCCCTGGCCTGTCAATCACACGTAGAATGAAGGGGACTGGCAAAAATGGCTGAAATATTTCACTGGAGCAGGTTTATTCAGGATCAATTAGTATCTGAATCTAATGCATATACTCAATGTGATAATGCTATCCTGAATCTCCGGGATTATAAAAGGAATCACAGCAAACTGGTGAAATCTGATAAATGCTTGAGATTTTATTAAAAAAGAGGAGTCAGGGCTGGAGAGAGGGCTCAGCAGTTAAGAGCACTGGCTGCTCTTCCAAAGGACTCTGGTTCAAATCCCAGCAGCCACGTGGCAGCTCACAGCTATGCTTGTAACTCCTATCCCAGGGGATCTGACACCCGCACACAGACATATATGCAGTCAAATCACCAATGTAAATAAAATAAAAAAATTAATTAAATTAAAAAATAATAATAAGTGAGAAGCCAAAATCTTTTTTTTTTTCTTTTTGGTTTTTCGAGACAGGGTTTCTCTCTGTAGCTCTGGCTGAACTGGAACTCACTCTGTAGACCAGGCTGGCCTTGAACTCAGAAATCTGCCTGCCTCTGCCTTCCAAGTGCTGACATTAAAGGCCTATGCCACCGCTGCCCAACCAAAATCATTTTTTAAAGTTGTGATAAGTGAATCTTGGTTATCTAAGGTGTCTAACAGTACAGGAGGGGAGTCTAAAATTATTCACAAATAATAGGTTTATTTTAAGTGATGGCAAATATTTCTCTCTAAGGTGACTCGGGTCACTTCTATTTCTTTGGCAGTCAATATATTAAAGATTTGATTGTGGAAAAGCTGTTAACATCAGGTATGGCTTTTTGCAGACATCTGTACTGTCTTATTGTAGTTTAGGGTCCTTGCTTGTGGTCTTTCTCCACCTTCTGATTCTCGTGCATCCACAAGGTAGTTCCTTATTTGTGTTCCCTCCTCCAGCAAGCATTGAGAAAGGCAAGCACAGGCTTAACCTCAAGGAAAAGAGATGCGTCCACACCATGGTCAGCGGGTGCCTACAGTGGGGGCTGGAGATCCGCAGAGCGGAGACAGCGAGCACCAGCGCTAGCACAGGGATGGAGTGTGCTCACTAAGGCGTGAGTGGCAACTGAGCTAGCCTGGGGGAACAGGAGCAAAAGCACCCTGAAGGTGACTCACACCTGCTTTCCACACAAGCAGGGGGTAGGCTGAAAGTACTGAACTTCCTGTAGGTGGTAAGGCCTCTCTATCTGGGGCATCTGGGGAATGAGGGAGCTACTGGCCTGTTAGCGCAGCAGAAGAGGAGGTGGTGAGGAGACCCAGGCTGGGCAAATAGGAGCTGTCTGCGGCCCATCACAACCGACAGTGCCATTCAGCGCTGGGCCAGGACTGTGCCTTCACTCTTTGGACAAAACAGCAACAAAATCCCCAACCTAAGCATCTCCTCCCCTTTTCTCTCATCAATTACAGGGGCTTGGGTGCTTCCTAAAAATACAGTAACTCTGGTAAAGATGAACTTTCCACGAAAGGCCCTAGGGGTTAGGAATACTGATGTATTTTTGAGCTTATATAGGTATTAATGCTCAATAATGATTTCTACTTAGGCAATAACACGAAAGACAATGGTTTTTTTTTTTCACCCCTGTAAAACAGTGAGACATATTTTTTCCCCTTCTCTATTCACAGGGAAGCCAATGTCCTAAACCGCTTTCTAATTTTAAAATCTCCTGTGCTGAAGCATCTGATGCCTCACCAAGGATGGTGATGAGCTTCTCCTTAAGCTTTCAGACACCATTGTTTATGCTTAGGCTGGGACCAAGAACAAGCATGCATCTGAATAATTTGTATTAATGTAGTATCCCTTGATGTTTTTGTTTGTTTGTTCTGAGAAAAAAATGCCAGTTTTCACATTCTGAGCTTTTTCTGCCTTTGTTAGAAGCTGCCAAGTAGGTAGGTGACAGCGTGGTTTGGCTGCTGCCGTGTTAAGGATGAACTTGACAGAAGTAGAATCTTCTCCCCCAGTACAAGTGGTTTCAGAGCTTACTTCAGACAGAAGACGATACATCTGCATCTGTGGTCACCGATTGGATCACCCTGACATGTAGACTTTCTTACCCTGGATTTCTGCAGATCTCAGCACCTCTTAGCCATTTGCTCTGCGCTAAGCCTTTCTCAGTCAGGGACGATGCTATAGGCTGTGAGAAAGGCTGCTTACCGAGTAAAGGCGCTGTGGTACTATTGCAACTTGTACCGAGGAAGCCAATAAACTCAGCTTGACATTGCTTTCTGTTGTAAAATCTAAAACATATGTGTAACCATTCTGTTGTTATATTAGTTTACGCAGGCTCATGCATGCACAGCCTTCAAGAGAGCGCAATGTCTGCCTAAGGCTTGCAAACACTCCGGCTGTGACAACCAGATCATCATCTTTGTGGATTGTGAGCTGTTCTCATCTGCTGCAGAGCAAGTTAGATTTATGTTTGGGAGATGATTGACATATGGAAGGTGTGTGTTAGGTGACAGTAATATGCATTTCCTCTCATCCATAGCATATGAGAAATTGTAAACATAAAGTGCAATATATTAGCAAACAGCTTGGGGACAATCAGCTGGCTGGTAAAGACCCCAGTTTGGGGGAAGGGTGTCACAGTTACCAGCCTCCTGGGCTTGGGGCTGAACCCTGGAGATCCTGGAGTATCTTAGGCTTGTCTAGAGCCTATCTTGTATTTAAGAACATAGTGTCTGGCAGGTATTTGCCACGTCCAGGAGGCTCGTAGCGCAGATGAACTGTACCCTGTTCAGTCTTTATTATTTGATTGCAGGCTGTGGAGGAATTGTAGCTGTCTAGCTCTCCCTTGGGTTAATCTGTGGTACATTTTATGATGTTTCACTGGGAGATGTAGTATGGATTTTAAATGTAACTTATCTCCTTCTGCAAAACTAAAGTCTTCTTGGAAGTCAGACAAAAATATTACCTTGTGTTTTGACCCTCAAGTTCTTTTATTACTGCCTGCATGTGGACTGTTTCAGAGCTCGCTGATGTATGGAATGTCCCCATCTGGTTACTATAACAAACGAGGAACCAGGATAGACTCACATTTGTGATGACAGTAACCAATGTATTCAGCTGCTGCTCCAGGACAGGAGGTGCCCATACTTGGTTTTGATTGGCTGAAGAGAAACAGTGGGTCCATTTTGGCAGAAAAAAATACTGACGATTTGAATCTTTAGCAAAATTAATGGCAGTTGGAGGAATTCCCAGCTGCACATGTAACTGGAAGTGCTTAACTACCCAATTAATCAAGAATGGATGAACTCAGTGAAACACAAAATTTAATCAGTTTGTGCAGCAGTGGAGTTGAAAAATTGCACGAAAGCATTTCTCTCTGTTGACTGCAATTCTGAGTGGCTGTGCAATCCTGGAGCAATGCAAAAAAAAAAAAAAAGTTTTTGTACTTTCTTTGCATTCTGCTTCAATTCTGCAAATGTTTGTTGTTGCCTCCTGGGTACCAAACTCACCTGGGGGATATGACAGATACCCCCACCTGTCTGTAAGTAGTTATTCAGCATATGTGCACACCTTGTGGGGCTGGAGAGATGGTTCGGCAGTTAAGGGCATTTGCTGTTCTTGCTGTTCTTCCAGAAGACCCAGGTTTGGTTCCCAGAACTCACGTGGAAGCTCACAGTCTTCTTTAACTCCAGTTCCAGGGGATCCAATGCCCTCTTCTGGCCTCCATTAGCACCTGCATGCATGAGGTACTCACACATACTTAGCTTAGCTCTGAGCTTCCTGCGGGCTAAAGTGAAAACCAAACTGTAATAATGTTGTATTGTTTTCCACAGAGAAACAGTAAGCCAAGGTAGATGAATGTTTAGTTTCTGTTATCCCTAACCCAGGGCTTTAATATTATCAAGAGTTGTCTTTATTTAGCAGTCTGGGTACAAGTTGACTGGATATCAGTCTTTCACATTTGTCTTATTTTTTTTTGTTGTTTGTTTGTTTTGTTTTTAGTTTTCGAGACAGGCAGGTCTTGGTATGTGGCCAGACTATCCCTGAAGTCATGATCCCCCTGCCTCAGCTCTTTGAGCACAGGAGTTACAGACCCGTGCTGCCGCCTCTCCTGGCTCAGCCTTTTGTGCCCGCAGGAGCATCCTCACAGGAGTTTCTGCATCTGGCCAGTGTGGGCACGCCCAGCGCTGTCATGTGTGAGATGCTGTGGAGTCCTGAGGTGAGCTGAGGCTGCCCTTCCCTTTAAAGACAAGCACTGGTGTCCACCCTGGAGAGCACTGCTGTCTTCAGCTCTGTTTCCTTTAGTCAGGAAGGATGGCTCTTCCCTGACACCTTTTCTGCTAAATCGCATGTGTATTCTGCAAGAATGTGCCTCGCTTTCCTCCACACGCTGCACCTTTACAGCATGTCACGCTTGATGGAGAAGGCTCTGTCATGTTCTGCTATTCGAACAGAGCGAGAGACTATTCAGTAACACCGAGCTTCCTGGAGTCATGTGGTGGGGACAATGACAGCTTAAATGAGAAAGGCGTGTGTTTCAAATTCTTATTCTCAATACAACCCCAGCCTCCACACACACAGACATTTTGCTTGTCCGTCATTGTCGACTTTTATGCTCTCTGGCTATAAATAACTCCTGGAACAACTATCCAGCCACATTTCAACAGCAATTTTCAAAACTCAAGTCACATTCTTTTAAAAAAAATTCTTCAAGATTTTTTTTTAAGCAAGAAGGGATTTTTTTCACTCATTTTAATCTTGTTTATATTACTTAGCGTTGTCTTGAACTCACATGGCTTAAATTAAAAAACCTTCTAACAAAATATCCAAGTGAATAAGTGATGATTGGGCAGACTCATCAGATAAAAAAATTCAATATTTTTAAAACCTTCCCCCCTCTGCATTTCTTGAGTTAGCTCTGACATATGTTTCTCTGTGTCTTGGCTCAACAGTGTAAGATAGGTCAAACACTAATAACAGTTTATCCATGCTCTTAAAAACTGTACAACAGAGTTGGTGGCTCACAGCTCTAATCCCAGCCTTTGGGAAGCTATCACAGGATGACTGTAATTTATGCTAACCTGGGCTACATGGTGATTTCAAGGCCTGACTGGGCTCTAAAGAAAGACCTTTACTCAAGACAGAAATAATTAAGACAGAGCACCAAAATATCTTCAAGTGAAAATGACCCAATTTAAAAATGTGGATTTTTCTTATCTTGTCATATATAGT
Source organism: Apodemus sylvaticus (assembly GCF_947179515.1). Lineage (NCBI taxonomy): Eukaryota > Metazoa > Chordata > Mammalia > Rodentia > Muridae > Apodemus > Apodemus sylvaticus. Next base: position 32,385,894 of record NC_067476.1, on the reverse strand, counting down.
CAACTAATCCAGTGCTTTGCACGCACAGGGCACTGGGTAGATTGTACAATGCTCAACATTGTATCCAAGACGTTCGCCTGTCCTTTGGCAGAAATGTCTGTCTTCTTTCATCTCTTTCTCCACTGCCAGCATCCCATGAGTCTCCCAGACGCAGTCTACTGAAGTCTTCTCCTCTGCGTAGCACTCTCTCATGCCTGCTCTGCGACCTTAGATTCTCGTTCATTGACTCTGGTGCAGTGCCACCATCTCTACCGTCTGGCGTCTCACGTCTTCTCCCTGGCTTTCCTGACTCGCAGCAAGTTCCATTCATTCTTCTCGGCCATTTTGTTTCCTGCTCTTCCTCAACATGGACCTCTGAGCTTTTCTTTCCCCAACTCATGAAGCCAGGCCACTGTGCACTCCAACCTGCCTTCTCTTGACTTGGCCATTGTCCTGAAACCTGCAACAGACCATGAGATACAGACCAGGCTCTGTCTCCTGTACGAATCATCCTTGACTCGGAAATCAATCCCAAGACTCTGCTTTCCTACAATTCATTAGATTTTTCTTTCTTTTCCTTTCCTTTTCTATTCTTTCCTTTCTCTCTCTTTCTCTCTCTCTCCCCTCTCCCTCTCCTTCCCTCCCTCCCTCCCTTCTTCCCTTCCTTCCTTTCTTTTAGATACCATATTTCAGCACTAGATTGCTTTGTTTCATGAGCGCATCTCAGACCTTCCACTTGACTGTACACTGTTTGCGAGCAAGAATCTAATCTTGCCTTCTTTTTTTTTAATTTATTGATATATTTATTTACATTTCAAATGATTTCCCCTTTTCTGGACCCCCACTCCCCGAAAGTCCCATCCGTCCCCTTCTCTCCCCCTGTTTTCCCACCCAACCCTTCCCACTTCCCTGTTCTGATTTTGCTCTATACTGCTTCACTGAGTCTTTTCAGAACAGGGGGCCACTCCTCCGTTCTTCTTGTACCTCAATCGATGTGTGGATTATGTTTTGGGTATTCCAGTTTTCTAGGTTAATATCCACTTATTAGTGAGTGCATACCATGATTCACCTTTTGAGTCTGGGTTACCTCACTTAGTATGATGTTCTCTAGCTCCATCCATTTGCCTAAGAATTTCATGAATTCATTGTTTCTAATGGCTGAATAGTACTCCATTGTGTAGATATACCACATTTTTTGCATCCACTCTTCTGTTGAGGGATACCTGGGTTCTTTCCAGCATCTGGCAATTATAAATAGGGCTGCTATGAACATAGTAGAGCATGTATCCTTATTACATAGTGGGGAATCCTCTGGGTATATGCCCAGGAGTGGTATAGCAGGATCTTCTGGAAGTGAGGTGCCCTTTTTTCGGAGGAACCGCCAGACTGATTTCCAGAGTGGTTGTACCAATTTGCAACCCCACCAGCAGTGGAGGAGTGTTCCTCTTTCTCCACATCCTAGCCAACACCTGCTGTCTCCTGAATTTTTAATCTTAGCCATTCTGACTGGTGTAAGGTGAAATCTCAGGGTTGTTTTGATTTGCATTTCCCTAATGACTAATGAAGTTGAGCATTTTTTAAGGTGTTTCTCTGCCATCCGAAGTTCCTCAGGTGAGACTCTGAAGCTAATAGAAAAGAAACTGGGAAAGACCCTTGAGGACATCGGTATAGGGAGAAAGTTTCTGAACAGAACACCAATAGCATATGCTCTACGATCAAGAATTGACAAATGGGACCTCATAAAATTACAAAGTTTCTGTACGGCAAAGGACACCATCAAAAGGACAAATCGGCAACCAACAAATTGGGAAAAGATCTTCACTAATCCTACATCAGATAGAGGGCTAATATCCAATATATATAAAGAACTTGAGAAGTTAGACTCCAGAAAACCAAACAACCCTATTAAAAAATGGGGTACAGAGCTAATCTTGCCTTCTAATCTTCAGTACCTGCAATCCTCCTCCTCCCCCATTCTGACCACAGAAAATGTGGCCATATAAAGCTCTGGATTTCATTTTAACCAATTCCTCTTATTGTCTCCAAATTTAAGACTGAGCATTTAATTTTGTTAACTCTGATTAATTTAAGTCTCACACCTCTATTTACATTTTAGAAGAAAGTCAAAACCATGAACTGACCTCACCTAAAAAAAACAAAAAGCAGTGGCTGTCTGTACACCTGAGATCATCTAATGCACTGTGCCGGGTGAACAGACTTCCAGCTCTGTGCATTAGATGAAAATGCTCATTTGTAGATATCGCTGGGCACAACAAGGAGCACTGTGCCCAGAAGAAAATTCCAGTCACTGGCAGCCCTGGGATTCCAACCAGGCTGTAACTGAGGTGTGCCAACTCTCCTGTGTCCTACTGTTTCCACTCACTTGTGGTTCCTTGTGAAAAAGAAAGATTATCAGAGTAAATTCAGGTTATGGTTTCTGTACCAGCTTCATTTCAATCAATAATTTCATACTTTGCCCTAAAACCTTTATAACAGAGAGAGAGAGAGAGAGAGAGAGAGAGAGAGAGAGAGAGAGAGAGGTCTCTTTTCTAATTCTCTAATCACCTTTTGGAGGGCACAGTTATGTAAGCCCTCTACTACTGACTCACAAACTTAGCCTCCTTTTTCTTTGTTTTGAGGAGGAGGGCAGGGTTTCACTAAGTTTACCAGACTAGCCTCGAACTTGCTCTGTATCTTAGGCAGGCCTCGAACTTGCTATCTTCCTGCCTCAGACCTGGGCCACTAATTCCTACTCATTGTGGTTACATTAATATTAAATGAAAGATAAGGCAGACAGTTGAGTAGTGACATTCTTGTGTTTAGTAATATTTGATTGTGAGCCGGACATGAGTGTGCCTTAACTCCTGCTACTCTACAGGCTAAGGTGGAAAGACCACAAGTTCAAGGACAGCGTCCTGAGTCCCACGTCACTCTGGCTTACAGAGGAGACTCTATCTCAAAAACAAACAAAACAACAAACAATGCAGTTCCAATGAGTGCTTCCTTACCGAGTACTGTAAGACAATTCCTGGCATTTAGAGTTCATTATGAGCAGACTTTTCAGATCGTCCAGTGCCCTGAAGTATAGTGTCTCAGCCTCCCCAACTGGCCACTGGAGAACTCAGGAGGGTGGCTAGTTCTCAAAAGAGCATGATGGTTTGCCTGAGGGAACATAGTGTGTTTAATGATTGGGAATTTATTCTAGTGAGCTGGGGGTGGGGTTAAACTGCCTTTAGCCTAATTGACCACGCTACAGAAGCTCTGCAGGGCCTTGTTGGTTAATAGGCAATTAGCAAAAGCATTGGGGGTGGGGAGGATCAGCTGGGGGTTGACCACTCTATTTTGGCTACATGACCTTGGGCATATTGCTTAGTGTTTCTAAGCTTTGTTTACTTCAATGCAGATAATAAACTCCACCTCTCAAGTTTTTATGGTTGCTAAATTAAATAGCATCTGTAAAATACAGCATCATTCCCATCAGGGCCTCATTTCCTGGTTTCTAAGGTTAAACTTGGAATAAGTTCTTCTCCATTGGCATAATGAGGGCAAACACTGAGAATGCAGAAGAGCAGATAGGACAGAAAGGCAGGCTTTGCTTTCCTTCCTTCCCGTGTAAGCCCACAAGGGGAAGTCGGTACCCAGGGACGAAGTGGGCCATCCAAACCTCGGGTGCGATTGGCACCTGCTGATAGGATGAGTGGGCATTGCAAAATGCTGTGGAAGGGCCACCATACTGCAAGCAGTGCTGTGACATGAAGCTGCAGTCTTCCATGGAAGAAACTAGGAGTAAGGTTATCAGTTACCTGGAGGGGCATTGCATCACCAGACAGTGTCTGTGAAGGGAGCCCACCACATCTTCAGGTATTCCAAGTTACTAACTTCTAAAATTATTTTTGAGATTTTTTTTTTTACTAATTGTTATCTTGTCTGCATGACTGTTTGAATCAGTGTACTTCATGCGTGTGGTGCCCAGGAAGATCACAAAGAGAACACCAGGTCCCCTGGGATAGGTGTGAACCACCAGGGAGGTGTTAGGAATTGAACCTGGGTCCTCTGAAAGATGAGCATATGCTCTTAACCACTGAGCCATCTCTCCAGCAACCACCCCACCCCCCACTCCGCCACCACCACCGCTGTATTTTAATTTAAAAAGAATACTTGTGCCTAAACACCTACACTAAGTTTTAGATAGTACTCTTTATACTTAAGAGCCACAGGCTCTAAGAATTTAGAAGACTATTGGCTAAATGGAGAAATCCACACTCAGCCCTGGGATGGCTAGAGGCTTCTTGATGCAGATTTTCTTCCCCACAGAGACTTGACAAGTAGAGAGTTCTGGGGCATCCAGCCTGGGCCCTGTAATAAAAAAGGAGCAGGAAACCCTGTACAACAGTGATGGTTAGTTTTAATTGTCAACTTATTACAGTTTGAGAAGACTGTCTCAAAGAGGGGTTGTCTAGCTCAGGTTGCCTGTAGGCACAACTGTGGGAGATTGCCCCAGTTACATTAAGTGCTGTGGGAAGGCCCGGCCTAAAATTGGAAAAAAAAAATATCCCCTTCTGCATAGATCTGGCTAGTCTCTACTCCCCAGATGGAAATGTGAGCCACCATCCCGATACACTGTTGATAGCTCTTACTGTACGTTATCCCCGCCCCATTCCAGTCACTGTAGGAAATGACATTAAAGAGTTCAAGTTACAACTACTAAATACTTTGGTGAGAACACATTGGCACATTTGTGCACTTTTCTTTAAGAACACATTCCTGGCCCCATACGTATTATACGATGACCTTAACAAAGAAGTGACCCCTTTGCTGCAGTATGTAAGCATCTCACAGCTGTCTGGTTATTCCACAGCATAAATGAGGCATACTCCTGGAAAGTATATCTACTATGTATAAACCATTGCCTCTGTCAAAAAACACAATGTAATGATTTGGTGATTGTTTGCCTCTGTCAACAGGCACAGTGTAACGAATTCAGCTTATTGGTTTTATTGTCTTTTTTTTTTCCAGTTCTGGAATTGGGCAATCCCTTATTCTCTAATCAGAACTAGTGTGCTGTTGACCTGAGCAGAGGTGGGGTACTTCCTAGGGACAGAATGAAGCATGAATCAGAAGCTAGGAACAAAGGAGGCCCTTTCAGATCCCTTTCCTTGTAAAGGTTCAGACACAGAGCTTCTCACACCAGCTACAAATGGCTGTTTGGGGATCTGGTATCCTTTTCTCCTTCTTTCTCGGAAGCCTGTTGAAGAAACTTGGTTTCTACCCCATGGCCTGGAGCCTCATGGATGACTCATTTGGTCTGGGCTACTGGGCTTTGTGCAAGAGCTCGCTCCAAATCAGTGACCTACATAGTTTGTTTTATTTTTTTGAGATGAAATTTCATTGTGCTGTTCAGGCTGGCCTAGAATCCCAGGGATCAAGCTATCCTCCTGCCTCAGGCTCCTGAGTAGCTGGAATTAGAGGTTCATGCCCATCATACCTGATGGGCTTCCTGTGTCATTTAACAGTATTGCCATGATTTTTCATATTTATCATTTATACATATGACTCTGGGATACTCCTCTCTAGAGTAAATTTCTTCAGCTAGACTATCATAGTTGTTTTTGCCTAATTACCTCTAAATTATGCTAGTGCTGTGTGTGTGTATGTGTGCCTGCCAGTATCCATTCATGCAAGTGCAGGGACACATGTGCACTATCGCATGAAGGTAGAGGTTGAAGTTTGCATTTTTCTTGATCATTTTCTTCTACTTATCGAGATAACATTTCTCACCTGGCCTGGATCTCACTGAATCAGCCAGTATAGCTACTCAGCTTGCTTTGTAATCCCCTGTGTCTGCCTCCAGGGTACTGGGGTTCCAGCCAGGTCACCGTATCTGCCAGGCTATGTGAGTTCTGGGATCCATACTCCAATCCTCATGTTTACAGTTATCCACTGGACCACCTCCCCAGGATTTATCCAATGGTTGGATTTTATTCTCTGATAGATGAAAACATTATTTTAATTTCCATTACTTAGAAAAGAAGCTAAACATTTTTTATTTCTAAATCAAGATTTCATTCTGTCCTGGTACTCATGATGTCATCCAGCCCATCCTTAAACCTATGGTAATCCTCCTGCCTCAGCTTTCCAATTATTGACATTGCATGCTTTACCACCATATCAGTACATATCATTTCCTGTTTTTATCTCTTTTTTCTATGGGGAGTGGAGAGGTGGATTCTTCATTTATTTGTATTAATATGTTAGAGCTCACCGGATATAAAGAACATCAATGCTTAGTTTTGTGGCAAGTTTTTCTTTTTGTTGTTTTAAGTTTGATTATTATATTTTCCAAGATACATATTTAACTCTTTAATAGTCAGATTTATCATTAAAGAGTTCTTTAAACTTGGACATTATATTTAAATATTTTAGACATTGTATGTGTGTGCTGGTATATGTATTGCCTTTAAATCTCTTCTTCTCAGTTTGTTTGTTTGTTTGTTTGTTTGTTTGTTTGTTTGTTTATGGAAGTTGATCATAGCATATGCTCCAGGCTAGCCTCAGACTTGAAATCCTCCTGCCTCCACCTCATGCCTACCAGGATTGCAGGTGTGAGGAACCACACACAGCTTAAACATAACGTGCTATGAGAAGTGACCTCAGGATCTCTCATGGTTTTCTTTGCCACTGTCTAGGGAACTTTTCTAGCACAGTTACTGTACAGCTCCTCTCTCACCATTGGTTGGGAACACACCCTGTGACACTCTCCTAGACAGGGACTGACTTGCATTCTGGGCTGCTTCCTCACTCCCTGCTGGGGCAGGGAAATCATTTCTGTCTCTGTATCTTTAGCATATTAATATCTGTTTAGTGAGGCACTTTTCTCTTTCCTTATTCTTTTAAGACTTTTCCCCCCTGAGAAGCTTGTGAGCATTTAGTTTTCCGGGTAACTCTTGCATTGTCTGTTAAAACACTAACTTCGCACTATTCTTCCCATGCAAATCCTCTCAGCACCTTGCAGGTCGATGCAACCCCCGCCGCCTTGGGTGGAGTCTCCACAGACTTGAGCACTCCATGGAAGTTCTCGCTCCCTTGAAGCCACCTGCTTCCATCTTTTGTGTATCAATCTAAGCTATAAGGGGCAGCTTTGGTCTGGGAACTCTGAAAACCATTAAAGCCAGGACGCCTCCCTAGCCCAAGATAAGGCTTGAGTCTGTTCCTGTTTACCTTTGCCACCTCGAGGCTGAATTTGGAAGAGGGCAAGGTGCTAGAGATAAAATCCAGAGCCCTGTGAGTGCCAAGCACACACCATCCAATGAGTTGCAGATCCTGGTCCTCTGCGCCTCTATTCTTCACAAGATGCGCAGGTTCTGTACATGCAGCTATATCTGTACATTTTCTCAGTGGAAATTTTGATTGGTGAAAAAGCCTGTCCCATAATTGTCTCAAGAAGGGTTTTTGTAAATCAATTCCGAAGGCTACAGAAATGGCAGGTTTATGGTTCAAGACGAAGGGTTTCTCACCCTTCTCTCTTAAAGAAATGTGTGTTATTTATAGCTTTATCTGACAGAGAAAAGTCTTGTTTTCTGAAGACACAGCTACCGCCCTATGGTAAAGCTTGGGGGAAAGAACAGCAACAACAACAAAACCAAAACTTGCTTTATATGGACAAAGTGGCTTTGATTTTCAGTGCATATTCGTGCGTATGTTGCTCAATCAATCAGTTTGAGTGAAGAAAAATAAAACCCTCAGTGGTGCTGAAGAAAAGTAAAAGTTTCAACAAGGACTTTGTCACTGTAGGAGTGATGAGAGTGAGGCTGTGCTAGAAAAGGGAAGAGAGATGCCCGAAGTAGCCTCGAGCCGCCATGTTAACTATTGACACATTACCATAAGGAAGAAGGATTTGTGGGCCACCCTGGGAACTGCTCTGGGGAGTACTGAAAAGAGATCTTTCTAGAAGATCAGAGGGGCCCATATTTATAAGAAACAGAGGCCTGAGCTGCAGGCAGCATGCCTTGTAAAGTGACAAAGCCCTTGTTACGTGTACAGAGCCTTTCAACTTTTGTTTTTCTTCAGCACCACTGAGGGTTCTATTTTTATTCACTTGTACTGATTGATTGAGCAACACACACACACACACACACACACACACTCTGACTGAATATCAAATCCACTTTGTCCATATAAAGCAACTTTCAGTTTTTTGTTGTTCGTTCTCCAAGTTTTATATTGCGTTGGTTGCGTCTGTTACCAACTTGGCCCTCAAGCTGTATAAACTGTATCACGTTTCCTTATTTGAGTTGTGGAGCCAATAACAAGAGGAAGCCAATTGAGCTGTGAAAGAGACATTGATTCTTGGCCAAGAAACGAAAAGCGAAATAATCTTCTCAAATTGACTCTTTCAACCCCTGTGGATCACGAAATTATAGACAAGAGATGAAAAGACGTGAGGCTATCAATGGGTTGTTGTCAACTGGATGGGATTTAGAATCGCCGTGGAAACAAACCTTCTGGGCATGTCTGCAAGGACGTTTCTAGATTGGGTTAAGGGAGGTGGAAAGACCCACCCTAAGTATGGGTGACTCCATTCATAGGCTGTGGTCCCAGTTGGGGTCCCCCACTAAATCGAGAGGAGAGACTGGCCTTTGTGGCAGCCTTCAGCCTTCTGTGCTCCGTGGCTGTGGATGTAATGAGAACATCTGCCTCATACGCCTGCCTTGCCCACCATGACGGACTGCGTGCCCAAACTACAAATCATAACACTTCATTGCCTTTGATGGGTTATTTTGTTCCACCATTGAGAAAAGTAGCTAACACAGAGCCGGGAAGGATGAGATAATAAGGGGGAGGAATATTCATGTCACTTGTGGGACTAGATGGGTTGAGGGGTTAGCTTCTGTGCTTTTCCCTTCTTTTGATGGTTGTTTCCAGTGACTTCCATGACAACGGTGAGCTGTCATAGAACTGGAGGGGTTGTCACTTAGCCCACAGATGGAATTATAACGAAGCCAGAGGTCATCTGGTAGTCACTCTGGCAGCCATCTTAGAAGGAATTGGTTTCCTTCACTGTATCTGAAGAGGAACTTTTTGACCTGTAAGAATCTAGTCACATAGTGCTTTAGGCAAAATGGCCATTTTAACTATATTGATTCTGCTGATCCATGAGCATGGGAGGTTTTCCCATTTTTTGAGGTCTTCTTCCATTTCCTTCTTCAGAGTCTTGAAGTTCTTGTCATACAGATCTTTCACATGTTTGGTAAGAGTCACCCCAAGATACTTTATACTGTTTGTGGCTATCGTGAAGGGGGTCATTTCCCTAATTTCTTTCTCAGCCTGCTTATCCTTTGAGTATAGGAAGGCCACTGATTTGCTTGAGTTGACTTTATAACCTGCCACTTTGCTGAAGTTGTTTATCAGCTGTAGGAGCTCTCTAGTGGAGTTCTTTGGGTCACTTAGGTAGACGATCATGTCATCTGCAAATAATGATAGTTTGACTTCTTCCTTTCCAATTTGTATCCCTTTGACCTCCTTATGTTGTCGAATTGCCCGAGCTAGTACCTCAAGTACAATATTGAAAAGATAAGGAGAAAGGGGGCAGCCTTGTCTGGTCCCTGATTTCAGTGGGATTGACAGATTCAATGCAATACCCATCAAAATCCCAACTCAATTCTTCACAGAGCTAGAAAGAGCAATTATCAAATTCATCTGGAACAACAAAAAACCCAGGATAGCTAAAACTATTCTCAGCAACAAAAGGAAATCTGGGGGAATCAGTATCCCTGACCTCAAGCAATACTACAGAGCAATAGTGTTAAAAACTGCATGGTATTGGTACAGTGACAGACAGGAGGATCAATGGAACAGGATTGAAGATCCAGAAATGAACCCACACACCTATGGCCACTTGATCCTCGACAAAGAGGCTGAAAACATCCAATGGAAAAAAGATAGCCTTTTCAACAAATGGTGCTGGTTCAACTGGAGGTCAGCATGCAGAAGAATGCGAATTGATCCATCCTTGTCTCCTTGTACTAAGCTCAAATCCAAATGGATCAAGGACCTCCACTTAAAGCCAGACACTCTGAAGCTAATAGAAAAAAAACTGGGGAAGACCCTTGAGGACATCGGTACAGGGAGAAAGTTTCTGAACAGAACACCAATAGCGTATGCTCTAAGAGCAAGAATTGACAAATGGGACCTCATAAAATTACAAAGTTTCTGTAAGGCAAAGGACACCATCAAGAGGACAAATCGGCAACCAACAAATTGGGAAAAGATCTTCACCAATCCTACATCAGATAGAGGGCTAATATCCAATATATATAAAGAACTCAAGAAGTTAGACTCCAGAAAACCAAACAACCCTATTAAAAAATGGGGTACAGAGTTAAACAAAGAATTCTCACCTGAAGAACTTCGGATGGCGGAGAAGCATCTTAAAAAATGCTCAACTTCATTAGTCATTAGGGAAATGCAAATCAAAACAACCCTAAGATTTCATCTTACACCAGTCAGAATGGCTAAGATTAAAAATTCAGGAGACAGCAGGTGTTGGAGAGGGTGTGGAGAAAGAGGAACACTCCTCCACTGCTGGTGGGGTTGCAAATTGGTACAACCACTCTGGAAATCAGTCTGGCGGTTCCTCCGAAAACTGGGCACCTTTCTTCCAGAAGATCCTGCTATACCACTCCTGGGCATATACCCAGAAGACTCCCCACCATGTAATAAGGATACATGTTCTACTATGTTCATAGCAGCCCTATTTGTAATTGCCAGATGCTGGAAAGAACCCAGGTATCCCTCAACAGAAGAGTGGATGCAAAAAATGTGGTATATCTACACAATGGAGTACTATTCAGCCATTAGAAACAATGAATTCATGAAATTCTTAGGCAAATGGATGGAGCTAGAGAATATCATACTAAGTGAGGTAACCCAGACTCAAAAGGTGAATCATGGTATGCACTCACTAATAAGTGGATATTAACCTAGAAAACTGGAATACCCAAAACATAATCCACACATCAAATGAGGTACAAGAAGAAAGGAGGAGTGGCCCCTGGTTCTGGAAAGACTCAGTGAAACAGTATTCAGCAAAACCAGAACGGGGAAGTGGGAAGGTGTGGGTGGGAGGACAGGGGAAGAGAAGGGGGCTTGCGGGACTTTCGGGGAGTGGGGGGGCTAGAAAAGGGGAAATCATTTGAAATGTAAATAAATTATATCGAATAAAAAAAAAATGAAAAAAAAAATAAATTAAAAAAAAAAAAAAAAAAGAATCTAGTCACATGATTGAAGTAGGGTTAGATGCTCATCTTAATTACCGAGGCTGGACTCAGGGTAACAAGGCCAGTATAAAACGTCCCTGCTGCCAGGTTAAACCTGTAAGTCTGCTGGCTCACATCACAGCTTCTCCTTTCCTAGATGCTTCAAAGGCCACAGAGGGTGCCATTACTGTTACCTTTGGTCCACCTGTCTTTGCTCTCCATGGACTAGTGGTAGTTATTTCAGATTCTTGTGTTTGTTCCCTTCATGTCAAAGCAAAGAAACATTATCTGAAATCAGGACAGTTTTCAACAATCACCAAACAAGGTCAAACAACCTTATAACTGACTATTTTTTCTTTTAAATAAGTTATGTAAAAACTATGATTAAAGATTTTACTACTTCACATTTTACAAATAAAAAGAATTAAGACAAATACTGTGTTTTACTTATTTCTAGAGTGTGTATTTATATCAAGTTTCTATATAATTTTATTGTAATTATCAGGAGTAATACGTAAGGATGTAGTGTGAACACTGTAGGAAAGTTATCACTTAAATGGAGAATTAAAGACCTACCAACCAGGGTAGAAGATACCTGCAATCCCAGCCCTTAGGGGAGGGTCAGAAGGTTACAAGTTTGAAGACAATTAGGGCAACATACCAAGGTCTTGGCCACATAAAAAGACTGTCTTTTCCCACTAAAAAGCAAGCTAAGTCTGATACCACATGCCCGTAATCATAGGAAGAGGCTGAGACAGGAAGATTATGAGTTCCAAGTTCCTTTGAGCAACATAGTATTGAGAACATACCTGAACAAACAAAATAGAGACCTTCCTGGCATGCCCATGGCCCTGGGCTTTGTCCCAGAGTTACACAGTTCTGGAGTTTCATGTTACTTCTATGGTTATCTTAGACTGATCTGCTATGTCTAAATGCTAAGTCATCATTAACATAGAGACTAATGAAATCCACAAGTCGAAATCTTAGCAGTCTAAAATCATGGACCAGAGTGTATGGAGCTGATGGGTCCGTTTGTGACTTTTCATCAAGTCGAGGTCCTGCTGGACCAGACATGGAACTTAGGCACAGCTAGGACCCTGGCACCCTGGGTGTCGCCACGAAGATCCATGGACCTGATTTGGGAAGGAGATGAGAGAGAAAAAAGAGCATCAGCAAGAAAGAGAGGGAGACAACCTACAAAGAAAGAGGTTACCCAAAGTCTTTTATGTATTTTGTCTTGGAGTAGTTCGGTCACTCACCTATCCTGGGAAATCTAAACAAGGCACCAGGACAAGAGTGCTTCTTCGGCAGCACAAAAAAGGACATAGCAGAGTTACTACAAGCTCAGTGGAGAGAACAGACTCAAAGCTATGTTCTATGACCGTATTAATAGTACAAAGGCTGCTAGGAAAATGCTAATTTTTTACTAAGTTGGAGATTTACTTGTCTGCTGTCAGACAAGAAAGTGACATTTTGAGTGTTTCCTATGCTTCCCACAATATGACAGCCCTCAGTCACACATGGAAAAATCTAATGGCACTTCTCTCACACAGTGGTCCTGATAGCACCAGGCAGATGACTGGTATCCATGAATGGTCAGCTGTCCTGGTTACTGGGTACTGGCAACTGAAGAACTGTGAGGACCTACAGGCAACAATAGCAAGAGTCTATCATTTTACAAGCCAAGCATTTGCAGATCATCCCTTCTCCTTGCTTTAATATGACATATGTTAGCTATATCTAACTACTAAAATTGCTCATAAAAGGAAGCTTATTTACACTTCAGGAGGATTAATAACTAAGTGGGTTTCTGAGCCTAGAGGTAGAATGGAGAGAGACTGAAATGGACACGAGCTTCTTTTGAAGTGGTAGAAATGTTCTAAGATTAGAATGCATTGAAAGCTGATTTGTAAGTCCATTAAGTCATTGGAATGTATGGATTTGGGGCTGGTGAGATGACTCATCTGGTTAAACACTTGCTTTGTAAAAGCCTAATAGCCTGAGTTCGAACCCCCAAAGCCATATAAAGGCGGGAGGAAAAGAAGCCAACTCCGCAAAGTTATTCTCTTCTTCCAACCTCCACAGTATGCCATGACACGCATGTACCCTGTCTTACCCCCCTTACTCTGTCTGTCTGTCTGTCTGTCTGTCTGTCTGTCTGTCTGTCTCTCTCTCTCTCTCTCACTCACTCACACACACTAGAGAGAGAGACAGACAGACATACACACATACACTAGAGAAAGAGACAGACAGACAGACAGAGACACAGACACAGACAGACATAGGGAGTCAGAGACAGAGAAACAGAGATGGGGAGGCAGAGAAACAGAAAGAGAGACAGAGACAGAGAGTAGTAATAATATTAAATGGTTTAAAATGTATGATTTTAGCCGGGCAGTGGTGGCGCACACCTGTAATCGCAGTACTCTGGGAGGCAGAGGCAGGCAGATTTCTGAGTTCAGGGTCAGCCTGGTCTACAGAGTGAGTTCCAGGACAGCCAGGACTACACAGAGAAACCCTGTCTCGAAAAAAACCAAATCCAAAAAACTAAAATGTACGATTTCATGGTGTGCACACTATACCTCAATAAAGTAGTTGTTTATTCTGTGTGTATACATGTTCATGCGTGTGCAAGTTTGGAGGTACTCATGCATGGGGTGTACATAGCCAGGCAGGACAGAGGCTGATGATGCGTGTGTCCTTTATGGTTCCTCATGTTATTACTGTTTTTTAAGACAGGTTTTCTCACTGAACCGAACCTTGAGCTCACCAAGTTGCAAGAAGGGCTGGCCGTGCTAGCTGCTGAGCTGGAATGAGCTCCAGGGAACCTTCCTGTCTCCCAGCCACAGCTTTGTAACAACAAGCATGAGCTGCTGAGCCCAGCAATGTATGTGGCTTCTAGAGATCTGAACTCAGGTCCTCGTGTTTGAACAACAAACATTTTACTGACTGAGCCTCTCCCCATTCTATAAAGCTGTTTAAAAGTAGGAAGATGAATGGGGGAGAAGAGAGGAAGAGAAGGAAGAAGAGGAGATGGGGAAGGAAGGGAGGAGGAAGGGGAAGGAGGAGTTGTTGTTGGTGTTGTTGTTGGTGGTGAAAGAAATAATATACCCTAGAACTCTGGGACAACCAAAATGTTACTGTTGAATGTTATCAGATCTCAAATTAAAGGAGTCAAAGATTAATTTGTTTCCACTTCCTGAATTTTTCCCACAATGATAAAAATATGATGTTCCATCTCAAGTCTGACACCAGGAAGCTCTGGCTTGTATGTGATTTTCCCTGTTGCAAAAGAAGGAAATGGACTCAGACGCTTCTGAAAGCTTGCCAAAGCCACAGCCAACAAAACAGAATAACATCCCCAGTACACAGGCCCCATGGCAGCTCACCTGCCTACACCCTGTAGCCTCTCGGTGACACCCTTTGCTGTTAGACTGTAGGTCACTTCCCTTCTCCTGGAGACAACACTTATATTTGCAATATAGCTCATTTGAGATGTAGCCCTATTTTAGATCACGTGATAAATTGCATAGATCGTCCCTCACCCATTTTTTTAAAGTAAGTTTCCAATGTTTCTATCAGCCTTTTGTATTCTGTACTCAGAAAGGTTTCCCAGAAGAGTGAGGCCTGAATATCTCTTACAGTATTGAACCCAAAGAGAATTTGGTCTGCATGGAAACAGAAAGGCTTGTTTCTTTCCACAGATGTTCATGAAGATAAGACTTTATTTCTTCACTTACTATTCATTTGTTCTAGATAGCGTCTTGTTTTGTTGCCTAAGCTGGGTTGGTTCTATGAGGCTGATATGATCCTCCTGCCTCAGCCTCCAGTGTCATTGGGATTACAGATACACACCACAGAGATGGGTTGATGTATGCTTTCATGATGTTTTAAATGAAAGACTTATTCTCTCTTCCACCTCCCTCCCTTCCTCTCTCCCTCACATACTCCCTCCCTCTCTCACTCCTTCTCTCCTTACTGGACATGTTAAGTCTACAGTTGCTCTAGTCAGTTCTTTGGAAGCTCTAAGGCAATGAGTGGTTGTCAACCTTCCTAATGCTTCCACCCTTTAATACAGTTCCTCATGTTGTAGTCATCCAGAAATATAAAATGACTTCATTGCTACTTTATAACTGTCATTTTGCTACTGTTATAAATCATAATGTAAATATCTGATGTGTAGGATATCTGACATTGACCCCCGTAAAGGATTGTTTGAGCCACCAAAGCGTTTGTGACTCCCAGGTTGAGAACCCCTCCTCTAAGGTAAAGCCTATAGGACAGTACATCTGCTTAAGAACTTTTGAGGGACTAATCACTAAGACCTGCCACATAGTAGAAGAATAAATTAGCTTTCCCCTTCCTTTACCAGATCTGGCACATGTCTATATTGGCATTCAAAAGAGAGTTAAGAGAATCCATTTTCAACCTATTTACACATGTAAAATAGCTCATTTGGCATGTAGCCCCATTTTAGATCACTTGAAAAACTGCATAGACCATTTCTCACCCATTTTAATAAAATAATGTTCTGGAATTTATTTTAGTATGGACAAGGTCTCATATTGTAGAACAAACCCGCCTGGAGTTCAGACTGGCTCCAATCTGACAGCTTTCTGCCTCAGCCCTTTATGTGGTGGAATTACAGGTGTGTGCCACCTTATGGCAGGGGTGAATTATGCATACTTCTTCAGCCCTGTCCTGTTGTATCTCTACTATTTCCCTTTGTTGTTTTTCTTATTATTTAGATAGTTAATCAAACCTCTGGGTAATTCCATTCCTTCCTTCCCAGTCAATCTCTGCCGTTTTTTTTTTTAACTAGTCTTCTAGGTCCCCCCTCTCTTCTCTTCTTCTTCTTCTTCTTCTTCTTCTTCTTCTTCTTCTTCTTCTTCTTCTTCTTCTTCTTCTTCTTCTTCTTCTTCTTCGTCTTCGTCTTCGTCTTCTTCCTCCTCCTTCTCCTTCTTCTTTTCTTCTTATTTTCTTCTTCTCCTTTTCTTCTTATTCTTTTCTTTTTCCTCTTCTTGCTTCTCCTCCTCTTCTTCTTCCTCCTTCTCTTCCTCCTCCTCTTCTTCTTCTTCTTCTTCTTCTTCTTCTTCTTCTTCTTCTTCTTCTTCTTCTTCTTCTTCTTCTTCTTCTTCTTCTTCTTCTTCTCCTTCTCCTTCTCCTTCTCCTTCTCCTTCTCCTTCTCCTTCTCCTTCTCCTTCTCCTTCTCCTTCTCCTTCTCCTTCTCCTTCTCCTTCTCCTTCTCCTTCTCCTTCTCCTTCTCCTTCTCCTTCTCCTTCTCCTTCTCCTTCTCCTCCTCCTCCTCCTCCTCCTCCTCCTCCTCCTCCTCCTCCTCCTCCTCCTCCTCCTCCTCCTCCTCCTCCTCCTCCTCCTCCTCCTCCTCCTTCTTCTTCTTCTTCTTCTTCTTCTTCTTCTTCTTCTTCTTCTTCTTCTTCTTCTTCTTCTTCTTCTTCTCTTCCCTCCCTTCCTCCTTCCCTCCCTCCACCTCTTCTTTCCTCCCAGGACATGTTTATAATGCCTTTAAACTTGTTTAAATAAAATTTAAAAATAAATAATAATCACAAAAGAAACCAAGTCAGTACCCAGGCAACTAAGCATGTTCCTCAGCCATATCTAGGCTTTCAGTGTGGGGTTTCTGCTGTCTCTTCAACTTTGAAAGACAATGAATGACTGGAGATGAAACAGTGGCTATGAACATGGGTATCAGTGCACTTACAGGGTTACAGTGGTCTCACCAACACAGAAGCAAGCAGAAACTGCCATGGGTTTGGCAATGTAGAAATTAATAACTCATCCTGGAATGTTTACAATCCTGTTCACACTGGGAAATGTGAACAGGAGTCCTTGAATTACGTTTTTATGCTCAGAAATCACTGAATGCAAGGATTCAAGTGTCATTAAGATAGCTTCAGGACAGAAACGTCTCCTGGTGGTAAGATTGTCTTCACCTCTGCTCCAGTGGACAGTCTGCTATCCTGGGACCCACAGACACTTAGCCTTTGCCAGCACATGCTCCCCAAGCAGAGGGTACCTCCTTTGAGGGTATTCTTTCTGGTTACTTTGTGGTTCATATGTCCAGAGCAGCCTGTGCAACATAGTACCTTAGGATGGGCTCTACTCCAGCAAAGGATTCACTAAGACTAACTACAAACTGTCTCCATTCATTTCAGAAGCATGTTTCCTCTCCTTATTCTGGATTTTATGAAGGTATACCTAAACTTGGAAAGATGTATTCCAAGAGAACTCTATTTTGAAGGATTTCAAGGAAGCCCTCTTTTTAGACAAAGGCTGAAAGTCACTCTGCTTTCTATCCCTTTTGTGGCTCCATATTTTCTCCCAGTAGATTTTTCACTGAGGAATTCAATTATAATTCCGTTAACAGGCAAGCTTTCTTCTATGAAGGGCACTTTGAAAAGTACTGTGTAAACCCATGGATTTGGAAATATTGCATTTAACACAGCACATTTGCTGCAGAATGCATACAATAAGAAAATTAGCTATACTTCATACAACCTAGTTTACATGTATGTGAGTTGAATAAATTATTGTAGCAACTCTTTTTTTTCCAATGCAAAAAGCAGGAGAAATTTTATTTAATCCAGCATGCTGGGGTCACCCTGCACATGAGGAGAGAGGGAACAACCCCATGCAGCCCTCACAGCAGGCCTTTATATAGTCCGCAGAGCAGCCACCATTAGGCACAATATGATTGGTAGATCAGTGTTACCTTTAAACTGATTGGTTGTTAGGGAATGAGGTAGGTGGCCAATGGTCTTGGAATAACTCTGGGCCTCCCCTAGCCGCAGGGACCTCCCTGTGGTCTAAGGAATGTAATTTAGCCTCTCCCTTCTGGGAGGAGCAAGTGTTCCATGACCTTTACAAAGTTGCTGAGCTGACCCTTTCATTCCCTCCTTTTTCTTTGTACATGCTTCGATCCTGAAGCAATTGCTGGTATTCCAATAGCTCATACTCCTGGTCTTCAGAAACTAGTTTTTGTATCTCTGCTTTAAGATCATTAACTATACTGTACTTATGTGTTTCTTAACAATAGCAACCAAGCAGTGTAAAATGTAGGGGCCAAAGGTCAAACAATAGCAGGAGAACAATTAAAGGTCCTAACAGGGTGAATATGCAGGTGGCTAAACAAGGGTAGGAGTCAAACCAAGACTCAACCAGCCATGACTCTGTTCTCTTTCTTTTCCACTTGGCTATCCCTTTCCTCACTGTGGCCATTGACTCTTGAACAACCCTGGAATGGTCTATATAAAAGCGACACCAGTCAGCTAAGGCAGCACGTCGCCCTCCTATCCTGCAGTCCTACTTCTGATAATGAAGTCAGTGACTCTTGAAGGTGACAGATGGAAGTTTCTATTCTCTCTACATCTAAATCAATGACTGCCCTCAGACTGTCATAATTTTCCCATTGCAAGACCAGAGCAGAGGTCCTAATGGCTGCCCCAGCCATCCCCAATCCCATTAGAAGGGAGATAACAACTCTGTTTTAAAATCAACATAGGCCTGGGACAGCACTAGTAAATGAACCAGAAAGCTAGCTTAGTATGCTTTCACTGTGGAGTGGGACTTGTAGCATTGTAATATTAAGCCCGGCTAAATGTGGGTTGTGAACCCACTGAGTCTGGTGAATGGAGAGTTTCAGTCATCTAGCCCTATACGCTTGTGACATCGAGCACTAAGTGACGGTGGGCCACCCAGTGTGTCTTTCTGCCTTTTATGCTATGAAATTTATAATATGTGCTTTTCCAGAGGAGGAGACTGGTTCACAGTCATCTGGGAGCTGGAAAGTGCAGTGTGGAGACAGCCTGCAGAACCAGGGCTCACTAGACTAAAAGAACCTCTAGCTACAGTCCGTTATTCTAGGATGGTAGGAAGTGTGTGCTGGGATTTCCTGAAGGGCTAAAATAGTGAGTGCCCTCTCCTGAGGTACAAGCTGCCCCTGCAGGCAGGCAGCAAACTCATATGGTGATCTCTAGGCTTTGAAAAAATATCTCAGACGACTGTGGTCCAATGTTTGCCATTCTTCCTTTACAATGATGATGATGACATCATCATCATCCTCCTCCTCTTCATCATCAACCACAACATCATCATCATCAACAACAACAACAACAACAACAAAAACCCCAAACAAACAAAAACCACGTTGTTTGTTTTCCGAGCAGGGCTCATATTACTACATGTATATAGAAGTCAGAGGACAGCTTGCTCGACTTGATTCTCTTCCTCCATGTGGGTCCTGGGGCTTGAGCTCAGATTGTCAGGCTTGGTAACAAGGGCCTTATCCACTGAACCATCTCAGTCACCCAGTCTCCCACTTCTTAAAGGATCTCACTCTATCTTTGTATGTATGTGTGTGACACACACACACACAGAGAGAGAGAGAGAGAGAGACAGACAGACAGACAGACAGACAGACAGAACACTCTGTGACTCACTGGGAACGGAACACAGAGCCTTTGTACGTGTTTGGCAAAGGCTTTCCTAACCCTAGCCCTTTATTTTACTTCTCATTTTTAGACAGGGTCTTACTAAGTTATTCAAGTTGGCCTTGCGTGTACTTTGTACCCTAGGTAGACCTCAGCCCCCCTGCCCCCAGAGCTGAGGTTACAGCCTATGCCACTAAGCCTGACTCTCGTCTTAATTTTACTTTGTTTTTGCATGTGTGCGGTAGACAGCAAATTCTCCGCTGAGTGGCTAGATCTGTGTGTTTCAAGACTGTCTGAGAATGCTTCATCAAACATGGCAGACAAATAACCAGCTCTCTCAGTACCTCTGCTGTGCAAATGTCATCACCTATGCAAATACCAGCTTCTAACGCCAGCTAAGGCAATGGCTTGCTGTCCCTTTGGGAGCTAAAGGCAAGCCTTCAGAATTGGGTTGTGTGTGTGCGCATGTGCAGGTTGTTGTCATGTGGTTCTTTTGGTTTGACTGGGTTTGGTTTTGTAGGGTGAGGTTGATAACTTTTAATTAAGACCCTACAGCTTTCATCTGCCCTAGAACGAGCACTGAGCATATCGGGCATTCCCAAGTCCTTAGGGGAGACCCGCTAGTCTGTGTTGCTGCTGATCAGAGTACCCTCCACACAGACTTCAGCTATGGATTTCCCTGTTGCCATTATCAAGTTTTTTCTCCTCACTATAAACATTAACCCCACAAATGGGCTGCTGTGGGGGCAATATGTGAAGTTTTTGATGACAAAAGACTACAAGTGGTACTGGCATTGAAACCAGAACACTGTTTTACTAAATGTGGCTTGGTGCTTGGCCTTGTCGCAATCTAGACAACTCAAACCGATGATACCAAGATACAGGTAGGATTTAGCCCCCCATAAGCAGCCTGAGTTTCCCTTGTCACTTACATGCTTAGGATGTCCAGGTGAGAATGGGAGACGACTTCAGTTCATGAGCAACTATCCAGCTTCATATCCAGATAGCACCAAAGGCTAGTAAGGGCTGAATGCCTTGTCCTTCTTACTGCAGTTTGCTTTCTAATTCTAATCTATCCAAGATGTGGTCCTTTACGACACTCCACGTAACACAGATGCTTGACCGTTTCTGCAGTAAGACAGTGTGTGCGCATCGAATTCTTTGCCAATGACTGGAACCCACTGAGGATTCGGTCACGACTGTGGTAGTGTTAGAAGCTACCTTTCACCTCACTTAAGCCTTCTGCATCCTCTTCCCCAGGGGTCAGCAGATTCCTATACAAGCAGGCCGTCGGACTCCGATGTCTCTTTGGAAGAGGACCGGGAAGCGATTCGGCAAGAGCGTGAACAGCAAGCGGCTATCCAGCTTGAGAGAGCGAAGGTGACTTTCTTCCTTTTTGTTTTTTTCTTTTGACCAAAAGCAACTTGGAGAGGAATGGATTTATTAGTTTACAACTCTGGTCACACTCATTGGTGACAGAAACCAGAGCAGGCGCTCAAGCATTACGGGAACCTGGAGGCAGGAACTGACGTAGGTGCTATGGAGAAACTCTCCTTATTTGGTTGGCTCTCTTTGGCTCACTTACCCTACTGTCTGATAGCACTCGGGGCCACCTGACTGAGGGTGAGACTGCCCACCATGGGTTGGGCACTTCTATGACAGTGCTAGTCAGGAGACCACTCCCCAGGCTTGCCCATGGCCTAATTTGGTAGGAGCATGTTTGTCGTGGGCATTCCCTCTTTTCAAATGACTCTCGCTTATGTCAAGTTGATGTATAACTGGTCGCTCTGGGGTATTCACTTCTCAGCCATCCCGCTAAGGCAAGGTTCTCTGTTGCGTGTGCACCCTCACAGAAGTTATAGTATCTGCAGGAGCCTGTTTCTTGTGAACCTTTGCCTTTTCCTATTTGATTTTGTGGTAATCATTGGTCCTTTCCCAACCTAGCAGTGTGGCAATATCAAACTGCTTCAAAAAGTATTGGCAGAGAACCCTTTGAGCTGCTAGCCTGAGTCCTCTGTTCTTGACCCCTCCCCACCCTTGCCTAACCTCTTTTAATATACCAAACAGGCACCACCGTGCCATGGGCCCCTCCACTGCTTCTTCTGTTCTGCAGATTCTAGATTTCAGGTTCCCACCTCAAGTTCAATACAGAGCTCAGAACATTACTTTGTCTGCTTGTTTGGTTGAGAAGGGGTCCACTACACTAGCCATTCTGGTCTTGAACTTGTGGACTTAATAGCTGGGCTGCAGACGCGCCCCATCAGACCTGGTTAAGCCCTTTGAAAAACTCAAAGAAGAGCAGCAAAACTGAAGTTAGCCAATATAGGCTTCAGATCCCTTTCTTCCAGAAGACACAGGATGCAGCAGGAAATCAATGGCACAGTTGAATATAGGACCAGAATTGCTACTAGAGCTCTCCCATCCTTCCTAAATCTCTCTAACTTGTTTTTTCAAAGCACAGACCCTTTCTGCAAATTAATTTCTATGCATGGCAACAACATACAAGACAGGGTTTATAGTGAACCTGTCTGCTTGCTTCCATGCCAACCCCAGTAGCAGGTACTTTTCTGGATTTTAGACTCAAGCCTAAATAAAGTTCATTTCCTTTCTTTTCTGGTTATGATAGATTGATTGATCTGGTTATGATAGATAAATTGATAGATCTCTTGCTTTAGAGATTGAAGCAAGAGAAGAATGATTCAGATGAACGAGGGTTTGGCATCCACACACTCTGTGTCCATGCTCTCTGAGAGGAGGGCATCTGCACAGTGTCTGGGAGGGAGCAAAGCGGTCCTAATGTGTGTCCTGCCTCAACTGTTGATATTCCCAGAGCAAATAAATAAACCCACAGCAGAGCTGCCCAGCAGCTCGGAGACCTTGTTGCTAGTTCTTGCTTTGAAAATGTCCTTTGCCATCTGTTTCATTACTGTTCGGTCACCTAAAAATGGTGGTGGCAGGACCACAGCCTCGACTGGTGGCTGGCTTAGCCCCAACAGGCTGCACCTGCTCAGGAGTACTTTGCCAACAGGAGTTCCTATGCAAGTTTAAAACCAACCAACCGTTAGAAGGTAGGAGGGAGATACAGGTGAAGAGCCTGCTTGTTAGGTTTGGCCCACATTGGCCCCCTTTGCCCTGGCATGACGAGATGCTCATCTACAAAAGATCTCAGGTTTTCAGATCTGAGGCTCTTTCAAAAATCCTTGTCTTCCGCCCACCCTCTCTCCCTCAAGTTTATAATACCCACTGTGCATTCCCTAGCATGTTTTTCTTGTGTGTGTGTGTGTGCACATAAGTGTACATATGCATACTTGTGTGCATGTGTGTGGATGTCAGAGGTTAATGTGTTTTCCTAATCACCCTCCACCCTAATATGTGAGACATGTCTAGTACTGAACCTGGAGTTCACCATTTGTCTACACTGGCTTAGGCCAGCAATCCTCCTGTCTCTGCCTCCACAGAACTGGAATTAAAGTTGTACACCTCTACATATCTTTTGTCACAGATACTGGGAATCTGAATTCAGTTCCTTGTTCTTGTGCAGCAAGTATTTCAAACAGAGCTGTCTTCCTAGAACTTCCCTCGCCCCAGGAGACATGTCCTGTATCCCACAGTTGGGACAGTGTCTGGGACAGGCTAAAGTAAATAAACAGCTCATAGGAGTGGAGGACAGAGCTGCCTGCCCCACCTCTGTGCATCCCTCCCCGGTCCTTTTGGGACGGTTCTTTATTGAGGATGCTGGGAAGTACTGCAGAAAGAAAATGGCTGGGCTGAGAGGAATGAGTCACTCCCGGAGTCGTCTCTGCAGCTCTCTGGATGTGGCCTGCAACTATAAAACCCAAGAGGAGAGCGCTCTCTGGGAAGTGGTTTCCTTGTTGCCCGGAACCGTCATTCATCCTGTGACATGTTTCCACAGGGAAAATGCTCCCTCTCCTCCTTCCCTCCTCATTCTGTTCTCCTGTCTCCAGTCCAAACCTGTAGCTTTCGCGGTGAAAACGAACGTGAGCTACTGTGGCGCCCTAGATGAGGATGTGCCCGTTCCCAGCACAGCCATCTCCTTTGACGCCAAGGACTTTCTCCACATTAAAGAGGTAAATGTAGGACATACTGCACCTCGTCACCTGCCAAAAAGCTCTAGCTGGGAATCAGCCCGTGCCAAGCCCACAGGAGAGGCGACCCAACGAGCTGCCTGTGTGGAGCCTCGGTTAATGCTCTGGGCCCTGCATCCTTTCGTCTCACTGAGATTTACAGGCTGAGATCATCGCCTGCATTGCCACACGCTCCCAACGTAGGGCACACCCAACGTTTAGAATGAGAGTGTGGATTTCGGATTTTGCACCATACACGTGCTCTCTCTCTCTCTCTCTCTTTGTGTAACTCTGTCTCTTTCACTGTCTCTCTCTGTGCCTATCTCTGTCTCTATGCTCTGTCTCTCTGTCTCTTTCACAGTCTCTGTCTCTTTCTGTATCTCTGTCTCTTTCACTCTCTCTGTCTCTAGGTCTCCCTGTCTCTTTCTCTGTCTCTCTCTGTCTCTATGTCTCTCTGTCTCTGTCTCTCTGCTTCTGTATCTCTGTCTCTTTCACTCTCTCTGTCTCCCTGTCTCTTTCTCTGTCTCTCTATGTCTCTCTGTCTCTGTCTCTCTGTCTCTCTCTGTGCGCGGGCGCATGTGTGTGTGTGTGTGTGTGTGTGTGTGTGTGTGTGTGTGTTGGGAACCAAACTCAGGGTCTAGTGGAGACTAGAGAGCCATGGATCTATGGCTCTAACTTAGGGAAGCATGAGTTTGGTATTAGCAGTATCCAGGAGGAATCTTTACAGATGGATATTATGAAAGACACTGGACTGTAGTTCTGAAATAGTTAAAGCTAAAAAGGGGGCAGAGGACTCTAGGAAACAGACGGCTTGAGGGGTCAGGCAATGTAAAGAGGGCTTGGAACTTCACATGTAGAAAGACAGAGTAATGAAATAACACAACAAAAGCTTGAGTTTTGTGTGCAGCCTAGGTACAGTGTAGTTCTGCTTTGTATCAGGCATTGTGCTAAGCATTGTAGGCTGAGCTGTGAGGACCACAGATGGTCTTTAAGGGCAAGGCACTCCGAGTCTGAGGACAGGTGGACAGTTTTTGTGACTACTGTATGTATAAAAGAAAAAGCTGGACTCATGTCCTGGAAGTTCACAGAAAGAAAAGGAGCCCTCAGGATGGAGGAAGCATCAGAACTGGACATAGTTGTGGAGGGACAACTGGCAGCGCCACTGCATGGCCAGAGAGCTGTAGCAAAAGTAAAACACAACAGGCCACGTGCAGGGTTCCAGACCTGGAGCCTTTCTTCTGGCTGTGCTTGGGTTGAATTAGACAAACACTATTGCTGAGCTGTTAGCCCCAGCCCTGAGGGAACGTCACCAGGTCAAGAAGACTGGTCCTTAAGACCAGACAGTAGGCTGCAAAGGAGTCTGGAATAAAGTAGAGATGCGCTGAGCCTTATGGGTGGGGATGAAGGCCGTGATGGGCAAGTGGAGAAGGGCACAGGGCTGCCGAGACTGAGCAGGCGCTGGGCAGCTTAGAGGAAGGGTGAAGGAGCAGATAGAAGGAACTTGGGGCTCCCACTCCACTACATGTAGTAGAGAGAGCAAGGGACGGAGAAACAGGGATGGTGGCCTGCTTATTGAAGTTGCCTGGGATTATAGGAAGTCACAGCAGCCTCTAGATTCAGCTTTTGAAAGACAGAAGGCAGAAGGGGGGCCAGATGTTGCAGTGCATGGCCATGAATTTACATTCCAACACATTGTGTCTGGGGCTGTCCCCCTCAGCATCTGAGTGGCTGAATCTCTCATTATTTTCACCCAAAGCAGCTAAGCCATCTTCAGGAGTCTCCTGCCAGCATTCATCCTTTCACAGGTGACACAAACTTTTAAGGGCAAGGGGCATTCTTCCACATATATGACACAGACATTCCAACCTTGCCGTGTTTCATTGCTTTTTTACATTGTACTAGTATTCTAGTTTTTATTAATACTTATTTTAATTGGACATATTTCTGTGATCATTCGGTACATATTGTGTATAATAGGTCTTCTGAAATCAGAAGAGTTAATACTTTGGGCTCTTTAAACTTAAAAAAA
This sequence comes from Apodemus sylvaticus, assembly GCF_947179515.1. NCBI lineage: Eukaryota > Metazoa > Chordata > Mammalia > Rodentia > Muridae > Apodemus > Apodemus sylvaticus. The sequence continues at coordinate 32,360,099 of NC_067476.1, read as the reverse complement.
AAATAAAGCTTTCTGAGGTAGGTATGACATTTTGAAACATATATGAAGCCTGTCTTGGCCAAGTTGGGGTAACTAACATTTGCATCTGCATAGAGGCACTTTGTGTGTGGCGCCTTTGAGTTCCTCTGACAGTACTTTGATGTGTCTTGCTGGTAGTGTTTGAGTCTGAGAGCTGTTGATCAAGGGATTTTCCTTCTGACTGGCAGCTCCTTTTCCTTTTGTAGTTTCTGAGCTAGTAATCGTATATGGATCAGAGCCACTGACTTCAAATCTCACAGATCAGATGAAAAAAAAAAATCTTAGAAAGAAAACATGCCAATCACTTTAGGGAAATCAAGATGGAGAAGAGTGGAACAGTGAGAAGGGGCCTTTCCAGAGAGCTGGCACAACCTGTAGGGCATCAGCAACCCATGGGCACACTTCGGTGGCAGGCTGATGGCTTTCTGTCCAGCCATCTCCCAAGCACGGTTCTAAGAGCTTTCTCGACTTAAAGGTCAAGAATAACCACACCCGTGCCAGTTCCAAAGCCAAACAGAGAGAGCCTTAAGGTTTGACTCTGCACAGAGCCTTGCTCCCCAGGGGCCAGAGAATGTGTTCACTCACTTCGAGTAGGAGGCTCAAAGCTGTTCTTTAGCTGTTTCCTAGAACTACAGGAAACCACTTTGGGAAGTTGCATTAGCCATCTCAGGCAACCCTTTAAGGCCACCGGGGTACCACTTAACAAATTAGTATCCTGGTGGACTGACTTAATTTCAGGAAATAACTTAAGCCCCAGGAAACTCTGACTCCTGGTTTGTGTTATCCCTGCCGCAGTGGAATGTAAACCCCAGACCTTATGCACCAAAGATTTCAGAAGGGCCCTCTTGCCTTTTCTTTATTACAAAGTAAACAGGCCTGTTATTTCAGGTGTGTTATCCTGGATTAGTCAGGACTCTAAGACCCAGATTGCTCAAAGTTCCCTATCAGCTCACACTCCTTCCAAGTCAGACTCATGATTGGCAGGGAGCCTGGCTTGTGCAGGAGCTCTGAGCAGGAAGGACTGAAGCCTGCCGTGTCACTGTCATTTCAGTAGGAGATTGTTACTTAGAATTATTCAAGTTACTCAGAATTTCATGCTGTGATGACTCAATGAACCTTCCAGGCCTCCTTCTCACAATGTCAGTACCAGAGATGTGCAAATTCCACCTTCTGAGCTAAGCAATGCATCCTACAGTTGGTATATATTGAAACATGCATACAGACATGCACACGCATGCATACACACACATATACACATACATATACATACAAATACACATACAGACATACACATGAATATACACAGAGAAACACACAGAGACACACACATATACATATATGCACATGCACACACACATATACATACACATACACATACAAAGTCACACACATACACAGGTATATATATATATATATATATATATATGTATATATATATATACCTTAAGATACACACAGAAAAACATACATACATACATACACACACATATACACATAGAAACACACATACATGTACATACACAGACACACATATACATACACAAAGACACACACACATACACACACACAAATAAAATCAAAGAAAATGAGTTTCTTATTCCTGGAAGGTTTAAATGATATATATTTTTTATCTAATTTATAGAAATTACCAGTAGAAGCATTCCCTTGAGACAGGTGGCTTAGACTAAACTTCTGTCTGCTGTGGGCTCAATAAATCAATAACTGTCAATATAATTTTTCTGGCACTTTGGATAAGACCATGCCAATTGATGGTTACCCCACATTCATTAGAGTCTTTTGTGGACTTGTGTTCCTAACTTTGTACATCATGAAACCAGAAAGGAATCTTCTCATTTCTATTAGGCCCAGGCTATATAGAGATTATTTCCAAATCGTATGTACAAACATGTCATTCATTCAGCCCTTTTCCTCAATGAATGGGCTGTGCTTAATTTGAAATCCTGCATTTGAATGAGAGTCGACAGTAATAAGTACCATGTAAGTTTCACCTGAAAGCTCTTGAATGACTGTCCATCTAGCGTTTTACACATAACATGCGTCCACTGACACAGATTGTGTCTGGTGGGATCTTTTGTCCTGAAGACTAAGGAGGCCTTCTTGAAAGAACCGAATGAATCCAGAGCTTAGAACCTGCTTTTGATAGGGCGGTTCTAACTGGCCCATTGCCTCCACCATAAAGCAACTTACATGGAAGCCTCTTGAGGCTTGGTGACTATTTTCACAGTAGGACAGCAGATGCGAGAGTTACAGTAGAGAGCAGATTTATCATTTGGGCCTTTACAATAAATTCCCCGGAAGAATCCTCCTTCACTCTGTGAGCTGAAAACATTTTCTACAAAGCACAACAGCAGGAGCTGTTTGTGGTCTCTACACACTGTGTGCACACTGGACAGATAACATTGTATCCCTCTGCTTCCTTGGAGTTGACTACTGAGACCTGAAGGTAACTGCATTACTATTGAGTACAGCTCTCCTCTCTGCTTTCCAGAAATATAACAATGATTGGTGGATAGGGAGGCTGGTGAAAGAGGGCTGCGAGATCGGCTTCATCCCGAGTCCGCTGCGCTTGGAGAACATTCGGATTCAGCAGGAACAGAAAAGAGGCCGTTTTCATGGCGGGTAACACCCCATCTTTTTCATGAGCTAACCTTTCTCCTTCTTTCCTCTGTTCCTCCTTCCCTCCCTCCTTCCTTCTCTCCCTCCCTCCTACTTTTTCTCTCCTTTCCTGCTTTTTGGTGGGAAAGTTGGGTAATATTATCAAGTTTTTTAAAATTAAAAACGGAGTGAAGCAGTTTATTCTTTTGACTCAACCTCTGTTTTCTGTTGGTTTCTTTTTTCTTTCTCTTTTCTTTCTTTTGTCTTTGTTTTTGTTTTTCTTGAGACAGGGTTTCTCTGTATAGTCCTGGCTGTCCTGGAACTCACTCTGTAGACCAGGCTGGCCTCAAACTCAGAAATCCGTCTGCCTCTGCCTCCCAGAGTGCTGGGATTACAGGCGTGCGCCACCATGCCCAGCTGTAGGTTTCTTTTTTAGTTCAGGAAGGCGGGTTCTTTCCAACTCTCTTTGCCTGAACCCTAATGAAAACCCACTTTTAAAGCAAAAGGACACTCACCTGCATGCACACCATTCTTGAAGAGGATACAAAGGTTTCGGGTTTAATTGTTTCTACTGTGCTCTGACCCCTAGCACCTCAGAAACCAACATGAATTCCACAGCGGAAGCTGCTCAGTAAACCCATCTGCAAATCCCATTTTCTCCTGTAAGAATCACTCCAGGTCTCACTTGACCTAGAGTTGGTGTTTTGCTTGGGTTCCTGTCAAAGACTCTGTCTGGTGGGCTCAGTGTGAGATGATATGTAGACGGTCCCAGAGGTCCCTTCCTCTCCCTGGGGTCCTGTGACATCTTCTGCTTACCCTGTGCTGATGACACTGGGAAGCTGCGACAGATCGGCCTCTAATGGTCAAAGGACACAGTACCCAGGTCGTCAGTGTGCTAGTGGCAGGTCCCGGGATGCGAGCACAGCTGGGTCGCAGATACTGTGCCACTGCTTTCTGTGAGGCACTGATTTCATATGCGTTAGAATTCTTCCAAAGCCTTCGGGCAGAGCAAGTTCTGCTGGTGTTATCCTTGTTTTGAGACAGTCTTGATATAGCCGAGGGCTGTCTTCATGAGGCAGTGCTGCTCCAGCCCACGCCCCTGGTGATGGAATCACAGCTTTGCATCGCCATGTCTGGACCACGCCTTCCTTTGCCTCAGTCTCTCTTTTCAGTTAGACTTTTTTTTTTTCAACTAAAAAATAATTGTGTTATTTAAGGTTCATTTCTTCTGCTTTTATCCTAATAGAAACCTTTCCAGGATAATAGAAGATCAGAGATGTTCAGCTAACCTACCCTTCTAATGATTAATTTGTAAAAATGTCTGCTCTAGACAGTTCATCCTCTCTGCTTCTCAGCACACTGGCAATGCTTGGCCCTTCCCAAGGACGCAGCATTTGCCTCTTCCTCCTCCTCCTCCTCCTCTTCCTCCTTCTTCTCCTCGGACCCCTCTTCCTCCTTTGCTTTGTCTCTTTTAGGGCCCTGTGGCACCACTCCAGTGACACCTTCCTTTCCTACCATATTTTAAGCTGGACCCACCCTGGACCCACCCCTTCTCTGTGTTTTCCATCCCTTTCCAACTTAATTATTTCTATTAGACTTAATTACTCTCAGAAATATTGTGTATTTATCTGTTTCTCTTGTGTAGCCTTGACTATCTCCTACTAGAATATGACTCCCCATTTCTCACCCTTGTTAGCTGTTAGTAACATATATATATTTTTTACTTTGATGCAAGAGAAACAATAAAGCCCTGGGCTCATTCACAGAGGCTCATTTTGCACACTTCTCTCTGTAAGGTTCAGATAGCTCCGATGGTCAGAGATGGGGAAAAAGAATACTCAAAGATATACCCACATACCCGCAGTGTGACCCACCATCCTGCCAGTAAGTGGCAGACCTGTTCATTGCTGGAATATAAGACTAACTGAATTACTATTGATAGAACCATTACTGTGGACAGCATGGAACATTCTCTCCCACACACACTTTTAAGAAGTTCTCCCGTCTTCTTGCTTGTTCTGAACTGACTGGTCTCTGACCAGCACTTTGATGACTAAGCGCCCAGGTAAACACAGCGCTCTAAAGAGCATCCTTACCAGGGGGTCTTTCTGCTCGGTTTCTGTACAGATAATTGGGAAAGAGAATTGACCAAGTATTTCCAGGTCTCAATTAGTTCTCCACTTTCTCTGAGAAATGAGGTCAGAGAAAGCATTTGAGAAGGTTCTTCCCTTCTAACAGGATTTGGTATGTTGTGAATTATTTAGTAGAAGGCCAAAGAACGCCTTGGATTCTCAGTTTCTGTTTTCAGAGGATCTGGGGAGTGAGTCTTAAGTTCCTTTCCGTGTTCTAGGAAATCGAGCGGAAATTCTTCCTCCAGCCTGGGAGAAATGGTGTCAGGAACCTTTCGAGCAACGCCCACAACAACAGGTGAGGGGCTTGCTACTGTATGCAAACACTTTTACTGGTTTGGAAATAAAAGCTTGATTCAAAGATTTAAAGCTTCTTTTATGAAAAAATTCCTTGCTCATTTGATTGCTATTTGATTTGGAGAGTAATGATGATGTAAGAGTTGAGGCCATCGGTATAGGTTTGAAAAAATCTCATTCACCCCCTATAGCCAGTGCCTCTCCCTGTATAAACCAATCTCAAGGTCATTATTCTACCCAAGAACTCAAGATACTTGTGAGACCAATAGAGATAAAAGTTTGTAAACTCTCACAGCGACATACAGTATGTCCATGAAGCTGTAGCACGTGTGGGGACCAGGCCGTACATCCTGGAATGGTTGTAGCCTATCTGAAGCCAAGATTAGCTTGTTTTTATGTTTGGACATCAGGCAATTCCAGCTGAGCTCTAGAATTAATGCAACTGAGACAGGGTATCTCAATAAAGACTGTGTCTTTGGAAATTAATAGAGATCTTTACGGAGAAAGTTTTCTTCCATCACATTCTCTGACTCCTAGAAGCTAACTTCATTCTGGCCAGGACATGTGGTTGAGTCAGAGATTCAAAGCACCCAATGTTACCAATTCAGATAGCAGGCTAACACATTGTAACATGTATCAATACCAGGTGGAGTCTGGGACAGCTATGGGGGCTTGGTCCTTGCTTGTGGGGTCTCATTCTGACCTCCAGGGATGGGAAATGATCTCTAGGTGGATATATGTAGACAGGACCTGCTGTTTGGATGGCAGCAAAGCCACCTTTGTTGATTGTGAAGTAGACTCTGTTTGCTGGACTCTGCAACCAGTCTTTCTCTTAGCACCTGGAAGGGACAGGGGAAACTGGCTGCCCAAGAGTTGAGAAGAACATAGTAGAAACAGTTGTATCAGGGTTCAGGAGGAACACAGAACATCTGCTGTATTACCTCTGGGTTCACCAACATCACAAATACAAGACAGTAACAACAACAATAATAGGAATGCTTGCTTACATTGTATCAATTTTTACATTCCGTATATTACATTGTGCTTACATTGTATCATTTTATTTTTGCATTTCCCTTAGCTAGCTTGCCCTCAGCCCCACTGTGAGTAGCACATCCAGTGTGGGCACATGCATGCATGATTAGCAAACAACTTCCAGTGTTGTTTGAGTGCCCATCCCCAGCTTCTAATGGGGAAGTCACCGGTACAGAGAGGAAGGTGTCTGTATTCCATGCTCTCACACAGCCTGTCCAGAGCGAAATGGCAGAGGGCGGTGACCTGCTGAGGGGGTGCCAGGCAAGCAGTGAGGATGGTTCCGGGGTACCTTCTCCCATCTTTTAAACTCGTGTGCTGTCATTTATAGAGATTACATATTTTGATGTGACTCTCGTTGTTGTCTTTTAGCAAAACAGAAGCAGAAAGTGGTAAGTCGCGTTTCCTTTTTAAACTCCTGCTAAGGTTCCGATCCGTCCACACCTGTGGATGCTCCATTTCCGTGATCCGCATAGCCATAAAGCGAGGGATGGACCTCCTCCTAGGTGGGAACCCTTAGTAGTCCCTTAGGGAAAATTCTGGATGTTGCGGCCACCGAGGAGAGAGGCTCAGATTTACCTCTCGCTCACGGTGACTTGTCTCTTTCAGACGGAGCACATTCCTCCATACGATGTTGTGCCGTCAATGCGTCCTGTGGTGTTAGTGGGGCCGTCACTGAAAGGTTATGAGGTACAATAACCTTTGTTGCTCTCCTTTCCCTGATCAAGAACCCTGGGGACTATCCTTCGGGCTCTGGCCCCTCCAAGTTCTGGTTACAGGATAGGAGCTGGTGTAAGACAGCTCATAGTATGTGAAGGCAGTAGTGGGGAAACCAGGTGAAACAGGATTAAATTCTGCACATTAATTAAACATTGCCATGTAATAAATGAGAGTACGTGCTGAGGTACACGACATTTCAAATTCTGCCATTCTGGCTTTGTGCTTAAATGGATAAAACCAAGTGGAATGTAATATCTAAATCTGAAACTGGACAACCTTCAGGTCCCCGGCCCCTGCTCCTCCCCATAGGATGTCAGACGGAGAGGAGGTGTTTAGTGGACCTTTGTTGAATGCCTTAATGACTTTCTTGAGGAAGATCTAAGATCTATGTCTCTTTCTCTGAGTTGGAAATTTCAGGTGATGAGCAGGAAAGTGATGAACACACAAAAAAATTAAGTTCTGGACAAGGAGAATACCCAAAACACACAGGCAGGCAGGGCGGCTGAGCCCAGGGCCAACTCCGAGACTACCTGACTACCCACTGCTGTCACTAGAGGCAAGCATAACTCAGCCATGCAAAGATGGCCAACATCCTTGTGCACAGTGAGGCAGAACACATCCTGAAGGGATAAGGGAGGAGGGTTTGCCTGGGGTCCCGGTGAGAACTCTGGGTTCACTCCTCAGCATCCTGGAGAAGCAGCACCGGGGACACTAGCAGCTGTGTCTGATTGTCATGACCATCTGCCCTCTGAGACCCACGGCAGCTGCCTGGCTGTCATGCCGTGTCTCCTTGGTCACTGTGTCCTTGGCTTCCGCCTCTCTCACTTTTGACTTCTCTTTCTCTCTGTCTCTCTCTCTCTCTCTTTCTGTTGTGTTTGCCTCGTTCTTTTTTCCCACCTCTGCAAAGGTAACAGACATGATGCAGAAAGCCCTCTTTGATTTCCTGAAGCACAGGTTTGATGGGAGGTGAGACATACAGATGTTTTTGTCTTCTGATTTTTTTTCCTTAACTGAACAAGTGTGATAAACTGATTTGTGGATCTGTTTTCAACCGTTCCAGAAGTCTAGTAATTGAGCTGAACTCAGCATTCCAGAGAATAGATACTGGAACAGGCATGAAAATATGAAATATAGCCTGAGGCCCCCAAGCACAGAAGGGCCTGGAAAAGGAAATTAATCCATGTGTTGGGTATAATGCATATTTGTCTTTATTTTCTCCCTTACTAGTAAGTTCATACCAATCTGGTTTTCATGAAGAAGTTGGTTAAAATGTTTGTTTCTGATAAATATAATGACTCACTGGTCATGCTGGATTTGGGTAGTGTCTGGAAACTGTGCATATGTGTAAATGCATATATTCACATGCGTGTGATTGGAAGATCTAATATATAACATGTATACAGATATATGTATATGTATGTATATGTATATATACATATATATCTTTGTGAGAATGGCATGCTGGGAACAGCCTCTGAAGCAGGGAGAAATCATCACTTGGACATAGGCTTCAATGTCAATATTGGAGGAAACTACACTTATTTGCACATTATTTTCAGAAATAACCTTGTTATGTTTTTAGTTCTGTTTTGTATGTATCCCACTACAAGCCATTATCACTATAGCTGGGCTCTTAAATAATTTTCTGCCTCAGTTCTGTGGAAAGTGGCTAGAGCTCTTAGGTTTTCTAGAGAAGTGAGGGAGATCTGTATTGACTTAACAATGAGAGAGTGTTTGTTCTCAATGTGGAGCATGGACTGTGCAGAAGCAGCCACCTGAAAAAACAGCCTCTGTCAGAGGTGAATCTATATAGTGCACATTGAGAAACCTGAAGAATGTGTCCAGGTTATCGCTTTAAACTGAAGAGTTCCTTTGAAAAAATCTTTAAATACTTTGAAATAGATTTTAGAGTTTAATTGATATAGCATTTAAAGAAAAGACAAACTCAAACATCTTTAAACAAAAATTGTGTATATATAAAACTTAAGTACAAATATATATAATCTCATACAAATATGTGTATGTATTTATAATTTGTCAAAGAAAAGCCTTCCATGTAATCAGGTGAAAATAATCATTGGTTTCTAAGACTAGCTACAATATAAAGAAGCTGAGGGGCTGGATGGCGCAGTGGTAAGAGTGCTTGTGTGCAAACAACCTGAGGTCAGATGCCCAGCACTCACATACAAACCGGCATTGACTCTCACATGCCTGCAGCCTCACTGCTGTGTGGGAAAAGGTGAGAGTCACATGAGTGCTTGCTGGCGCTGGGTTGTGAAAGACTCTGTCTCAAAGGAATATGGTAGAGAGGCACAGATCGGGATTCCCAGTGTCTTCTGTTGTGGGCACCTGCATCCAACACATACACACACACACACACATACACACACAATACACACTTACACACATACACACACAATACATGCATACAACTCATATACCACATAGACACACACATACACACATATACACACAACACATACATACTTATACAATGCACACACAGAGCATACACACACAAACACAAACCACATACACACTTACACAGATACATACACAATACATGCATAAAACACACACACCACACAGACACTTACACACATACACACATATACACACAACACATACATACTTATACAATGCACACACAGAGCATACACACAAACACACAACACACACACCACAAACACACTTACACAGATACACACACAATACATGCATACAACACACACACTACATAGACACTTATACACATACACACACATACACACAACACATACATGCTTATACAATGCACACACAGAGCATACACACAAGAACACACAACACACACAAGACATACACACTTATACACATGCACACACAATACATGCATACAACACACAAACCACATAGGCACTTACACACATACACACATATATACACAACACATACACACACAGAGCATACACACACAAACACACACCAAACACACACCACATACACACTTACACACATACACATGCACATACAATACATGCATACCACACACACAAACCACATAGACACTTACACACACACATATATGCACAACACATACATACTTATACAATGCACACACACAGAGCATACACACACACACACACACACACACACACACACACACACACAGAGCTGCGATTTTACTTCCAGTAATTGAGAATTGCATTGAAGAAATGGGAATGCTTGCCTGCCATTAGGTGAATTTCTAAGTGTATGATTGAATTTAGGCCAGATCACCTTACTAATAGACCCCCAGATGCATAATGATTTGAACACACTGGAAGCTTAATTTTGCTAACTAAATGATCAGAGACAGGGCTTCCTGTTGGGGAAGAATGGGGAAAACTCAGAACGTTTACTTCACGTTGCATTTGGGGCCCTTGGCCTTTCACTTGAGTTCTCCAGTCAGCTAAAAAGGAAAGGGTCTCTAGGGCCTGAAATAGCTCACATAAAGCTCATTTCATTGGCTAGAATTTTGTTGTGTTTTAGCTGCAAAGGAGAGTGGGAAGTACAATTTAGCTGTATACCTCTGATGAAGAGAAAACAGAGCTTGTCTTTGCTATAATCTAGTAGGCACAAAGGGTTGGTTAAAAAGAGAAGGCCTGGTTATATTCTCTCTCTCTCTCTCTCTCTCTCTCTCTCTCTCTCTCTCTCTCAAGACAAGTAGAAAGTTAACAGAGGGAACAAGAGGAACACAATATATATTAGAATCTTGGCAGAGGAAACATGAGTTCTTTAACTCGATTCTGTCTTCCAGTCATTATCATTAGATAGACAGACAGCCCTCTTCTGTCTAGAAGGTTCTGGATAATAGAGAATTCATGTCCTAACAATGTATGACAAAGAAACCATTAAGCCTGGACTCTAACTTTACAGTAGTGGTCTGTGTCCTGTCCTGTGTTGTTCTGGTCCATAACTCTGACTCACACGTGCCTGTGTGGATGGAAGGCAGCTAACAGGAGAGAGAGCCAGGTCTGCTCTTCTTGGTTGCCAGTACAGTCTTTTCAGCTCTGTGTGGACTTGTTGGTTTTAACCTGGGGTGAAGTCACTGTCCTGAACAGTCTCCCCACTTGTAACTCCATCACAGTCTCGGATGGAAACAAAGTCCATCCTGTAACGCAGCCTACACTTGTTAAGTTGTTTTGGTTCCACATGACATTCGTACAAACGGTGTTGTCAAAGGTTGAAAATAGCATTGCTGAGAACAAGAAACTACTTCCTAATATTTGGCAAAGGGAACGCTGAGTGGCTTAGCGGCTGTGCCAGTGCAGACTGATCCCGTCTTCAATCCCAGGCCATGGAAGAGGTGGTTCATTTAGTCTTGTCTTGAGTCAAGTAGAATCACCTCAGCCGCTGTATCTACACTATTGACGCTTCTCTCAGATCAAAAAGAGAGTTAAATTTTCAGTGCCACATTTTCATGGGGTCTGATGATGTAGAGAGTCTGGGGGTGGTGAGATCTGGAAGCAGCCAAAGCATCAGCTGGAGACAGAGGCAGGACTGGAAGAGTCTGACGCATAGGTGTGGCTAGAGAGAAATGGGTAACAAAGATATGGGGTGGGTGGGGTGAACTTGCTTTCAGGTAAAGAGAAGACAGTACTGAGGAAAATCCCCGTGAGCCCACTAGACAGAGGCTGGATGTTTGGATAGGAAGTGGCTAGGAGCTCCTCATAGATGCTAGCACGTCTTCTGTGTGGGGAATACTGTGTTTTGAGCTGTGACAATCTGCTGTGTTGTGTTTTTACCCATTAAAAAAAGGAGGACAAACAGTGCATAGTCTTGAGTTGAAATCAGCAAAGAGAGCAGTCCCACCGAAGACAGTGATGCGGTAAGACAGAATAAACAACACGGCCCAATGGAAGCCTGTTCTGGGCTCCTTTGGCTGTAACTGTAGCATGGTAGATATCACATTCAAAGGATGCCCAGTGGCTTTCAGGAAGAAGGAGTTAGAGATCCATCGTTTAGGAGGCTTTCCTGGTCAATGCCAAGTTTCAGATCTCTGTTCAAAGTCAATGCAGGGGAGTAGACAAAACCCATCTGTTTGACTACAAGAAGCAAGAGCGTGAATGATTTTTCTTTTTCACTCTTTAGAAATATGAGTCACTTTAGACCTGTATCTTACTCAGTTTGTTTGAGTCTAACTGTAATATATGTAAGGAAAAATGAGGGACCAAGCAGCTCCTGAGAACCTACTGGATATGTCAGTGTCCTCATGCAAGAGTGAGTCCTGTGAGTGGACTTGGTGGCACTCGGCTGTTGGAGGACACAGGAGGCACAGAGTGTCTCTATTTCACACCACAAACACTACCCGGGGGAGGGGGTCAGCTTTCCCAGTGAGGTTTGTGCAGCTGCTCAGTCCAGCATGGAGAGGCTGAACAGGCACCTCACCAGCCATAGTTTAATTGTTATTGATTAATATTTTAATTTAATTATTAATGAATTATAATTTTTATCAGCCCATATTCAGTATGTACAGCACTGGATTTCTTATGACAGCCTTGAGCTTTTTGACAATTGGAAAGCATCACGTTGTGTCCTGGGATGATACAGGGACCCTGTGACGCCTACCAGGATAGGGTCCTAAAGGAAAGGGAGCTATGCTCAAGGGACATGCAAACAAAATGAACAAACAGAACAAAACAGAAAAAAACCCAAAATGTTTAAGTGAAAGACCATTTGAAAGGGAATTTAAGCATGCAACGTAGAGAGATGCTAAAAGTTAGATAAAGTTTGTCAACGGAAGGAAATGTCCATTGGTGACATCACGAAGCAGCCGCACTGCCTAAGTGAAGACTGTTCGCCATTGCAGTTCACATATGGAAAAAAGGAAACGTCTGTCTCATAACCAACATCACCAACCATGATTCAGCTCCGACCACGATTCTCCCTTCTTGTGCTGGCTTCAAACACTAAATTTTTTTGTGCCAACTTGAATGCTTAAACTATATCACGTCTCACTCCCCAAAGTTTTCTCTATCTATGGGATTCACCAACTCTGGGACAGGAGAGTTCATGGTGGTAGACTGTGGAAGATAAGATATGAGGAAATTGTTCCTCTTGAGTCCTTGGATCTCCAACTGTTTTCCTTATATATAATTATACAGACATGCATACATACACACACACACACATACACATGCATACATATATCATCACAACCAAGGCAGCTTCTATTTACACACTTATTTTTGTTACTTGTTGAGACAGGGTCTCATTATGTAGCCTTGAATAGCCTGAAACTTGCTATGTAGACCAGGCTGGTGCAGAACTCCCAGAGAACCACCCGCCTCTGTCTCCCCAGTGCTGGGATTAAAGGTGTGCACCATCACATCCAGTCGTCTAAAGCAACGTATAGAAGGAAGGGTATTTGAGGCTTACAGCTCCAGAAGGATGGAGCCCAGCACAGTCATGGAGGGGAAGCATTGTGTGACAGGCAGGCCTGGTGACGGGAGCTGGAGCGGAGGGCTCACATCTTGATCGTCAGCAAGAAACCGAAAGAGCAAACTCAGAATGCCATCTGGCTTTTGAAACTTCAAAGCAGCTTCCAGGGATGGAATTCCTCCAGGAAGTCCACACCTCCTGAGCCTCCCCAAGCAGTGGCACCAACTAGGGACCAAGTAGCTAAATATCTTAGCATGTGAAGGACATCTTAAACCACCACAAATGCCAAGAACAATCATTTAAGAAACTGGTTTTAGTAAGTGCCTTCTTTTCCCAGAGCAATAATCCTCTGAGATACTAATGACAAATCTGACACCTTTTTATTGATTAGGGGATGAGGCTCAAACCTGCTATAATTTGTCCTCAAGCATGAAAATCAAAAGAAAGAGAGGGGACCCTGGAGTCTCCCTCGCCACCCTGTTCAGTCAGCTTTGGAACACTTTTCCATGTGAGCACTAGGAATTTAAAAATATGTATCATACCGAATGACCTTCTTACTAATTAGCTGGGAGAGAGGAGGATCATCCAGCCATTACATTAGCAATGTGGGAATACTAGTTAGATTTGAATGGATGTGTCATAACTGAAAGAAATATCTTCCTATAGAAAAGCCACAGAGGGGCAGAAGAAGTAGCTCTTCAGATAAAGTCATGTGCCACCAAGCCTGGCGTCCTGCTGTGGAGGCCTGCAGCAGGCAGGCTGAAGACCAGCTGGATTTAGAGAATGGTTTTACTGGGTTTCAGGGATGTTAGTACTACACTCCATCTTGAGGGGAATGGAACTCCCGCTGTCCCATAACTATGGACACTGTCTCAATGAGACTGCCAATGGAAGACTGAAGGTTTCAAGATTCTCCAGAGTGTGAGAGGACCAGGGTGTGTAAAGGAAGAGGGCTAGGAAGTATACCACTGGTTTAAAGACATTACAAATTAAGGAACACTTGATGGCAAATATGAAAACTTTGCCAAGGTGACTTCTACACCTGCACTTGAAGGCTTGGTCATCTTAGAGAGTTGTTACTGGGAAACAAAACTGAACCAAAAGAGAATTGTGCAGCCAGGTGACCATGTCTGTTCCTAAGTTGAAGACCTCTCTAGATCCCCATTGTCTAGAATGAAGCTGATTTTCTCTGTTCTCAGTTTCCTTCTTAGTAGAAGGTGGAGGTTGCTTACCAGTGTTTTCTGATGTCATGTAGCTCAGTTGGACTTTTCTTCTTTGCCTTTCCTTGTTTTCTTTCTTTCTCTTTTACAAAACAATGAAATCGTGAGTGAGCTCCCCATAGAAGACAGACATTCAGAATTATAAGCTCAGCCCACGGTGACGCTCACAGTGGAACAGGAAATATCACAGCCTTTGCTCCTACATGGGATAATTTGACGCTGCCTTAAATAAAGATCAATATGTAAAGGTTCAAAAAGTTAGAGCGCCATGGTAGTGGTATTCCAGGCTCCTGCAGCTTATAAATGCAGTTACCCGGCCTGCACCACTTGGCTTCAGAATCCAACTTCTGAATGTTCTTTTGCTGTAAAGCTTAGGCACAGTGGTGGTACCTACGGCTCCAGGAGAAGGAAGGCTGCAACAGGAGGATTATGAATTCAAAGTTATCCAGATACATATTGTGAGACTGCCTCAAAACAACTGTTTGTTTGCTTGTTTGTTTGTTTCCAAGCATTTATGAAATGAAGGACAGTTTTAGGTCCTCCCCAAGGCAGTCTCCAGACAGATTTAAAATGGCCAGTCACAGGAGGACCAAGAAGATGTGCAATTAAATACATGTTTCCTTCTCTGCTCTAACCCTCAAAGAAGTTTATCCCTGGAGAAGAATAAGTCTGCTATGAGGATCAAGGGAAGCGATCCTCCCCTTTCTGAACTCAGTCATGCTGTGTGGATAAGCATAGGGAAGGTCTGTGGATTTCTCTAGTTGTTCTAGGTGGACCAGCTTTGGTTTCTACAGACAACAGCTGGAAGCTGAGCGGTCTCAGTTAGAAATTATTTTAAGACAATAAAATCTACATGCCATCGTTTGATAGTTACTCTCCATTCTCCATACAAAGTCTCTGCCTTAGTCTTCATGACAGCAAGGCGTGTTCTAACGTGACACAACTCCAGTCCCATACTCATATTGACTTCAGCTATCAGGGCTGCAAATGTCCACCAGATGTGCCCACATGCTCACCAGATGTGCTCAGATGCTACACAAACATACTGAGGCTTCCGTGCCCGCAGAAAGAGAGCCATATTTCTCACACCCTACCCACAAAGCTCCTCTTGGGTCTGTGGAGAAATGCTTCATATATTAGAGGTTAACTACTGAGCCAAGAAACACAACTTAGTTATCAAGTGGTTAATTTTTTTTTCTGTGATCAAATGACGCTTTTCCCTTTTCAGCCAGCAGCGTTAGGGCCGAGCAGTTGTGTATCCTGAACGTCTTGTTCAAGAGCAAATCAACTGTGACTTCTGAGGAAACTGTACAGCTATTTCCTAGAAAGAGCATGCTAAATTTGTGTTTTGATTCCCTCCTGGTGTGCTGTATGCTTTAAAGGCAACAGTAGCCGGGCAGGCTGCAATGGGAGGAGCCCATTTTCACTGGAGTGGTTTCCAGCTAAAGAGCCAAAGTCTGGCTCGTTGTTCATTGTTTCTGTGTTCATCTGAGCCAGAATCTGTTTCAAATCCTTGTGGCCCATGGTTACCGTATAGTGGGTCTGCGGCAGTGTGTGAAGTATCTACTAAGCACTAGCTACGAGTCACTCAGAGAGCCACATGACGTTTTTACTAGCTTGTTCTGTTTTCCTCTTTCTAGGATATCAATAACAAGGGTGACAGCTGACATTTCTCTTGCTAAGAGGTCTGTCCTCAACAATCCCAGCAAGAGAGCAATAATTGAACGTTCAAATACCAGATCCAGCTTAGGTAAGATGTTTTCGTATGGGCATGCAATGTATGGGTGGGGAATATCTTGCCTTACTTGGGCATTGACCTGTCTGGAGAAGTGTTGAATATCTGTGTAGAAAGCCAGCCGGTGGATGAGACAGGGTCAGATTCCTGCAGCAGCTAGAACCCTTCATCCTCCCTCCCTCCCTCCCTCCCTCCCTCCCTCCCTCCCTCCCTCCCTCCCTCCCTCCCTCCTTCCCTCCCTCCCTCTTCCTCTTCCTCTCTTTTTTATCGGTCTCTGTCTCTCTCCCCTCCCTCCTTCTTTCTCCCATCTCTGTCTCTCTGTTTCTGTCTCTGTCCATCTGTCTCCCTCCCTCCCTCCTCCATCCTTCCCTCTTCCCCCCTCCCCCTCTCAGTTGTAGATAATTAGTGTGGTGGGAGCAAACCTTCTCACGCTTCTTCACTCCGCTGCTGCTGTGCCATGGGGAGCCACCTATTCCTTTTCCCCTAAACTTAACAAATAAGGTTTCTGTCGAGGGTGACACCCGGCTAAGATGGAAGGAAACAAGATGTTTAGAAAGGAAAGGTAATGATATTTTGGTGTGACCAACTGGTATACTCAGAAGAGTCACACCTTTCAGTAGAAATGGTGAATGGACATATGGAGGACTGAAACATTACTTTTCTGGGTACTTGTTGAAAAGCATCTTAAAAATCCTCCCATAAGGGAGAATAAAAAGCTTTCAATGAGTTGGGGTGTGCCTAGAAGTGAGGCACTTTGGGGAATGTTTCCCCAGTGGAGCCCATGGGGAAAAAAAAATAACAACAGTTTTGGGAGCTGAGTAAGGATATGAACATCTGTAATCCCAGCACCTGAAAAGTAGAGTCAAGAGGATTAGAAGTTCAAGGCCAGCCTAGACTTCATAAGACCTTGTCTCTAAAGCAAGCAAGCAAACAAGCAAGCAAGCAAACAAACAAACAAACAAAAACAGAGCCAACATGGGCACAAGGAACATCACTAGTTCCAAGGCAGCATCACTAGATGCTGAAGCACTCTAGTCTAGTGGTGAAGAGTACTCATTAGGGCCTTCAGCACCAGATTCTATGATTGTCCCGGTGCTGTTTAGCAGTAATGGTTCTGTGAAGGAGCTTCCTTTAGAACCCCTCTGAGAACATGCCTGACTGTTGGTTTTCTTGAAGAAGATGAGATACGGTAGATAAAGGTGCCTTTGCCTTCCTTATGCCTATAATTTGCTTATTATACTGTGTACATATATTTTCCAAGTACTGGGCTCACCCACTATGAAACGTGGCCTTCTCCTCATCTCCCCAAGCCCCACCCCTGCTTATGGCGCAGGGCCATTACCCAAGGTCTTTGAGTGCCGCAGCAGTGAATATGAACCAACTCTCCAGTTTTCTTGCTGGTGCAGAGAAAATAAAACCCCGGTGTTTCTGAGCTATTTGAGTGGAGACTCAGAGTGCCTTGTGGGTTCTGGTCCCAGGGCAATGCAGTTTGTATCGCTGCCATTTTGTTTCTTCTGAAAAAACCCAAACATTTTACATTGTTTTATAATAATATGTGAGGCTTGAAACTAAAGCGATGTCAGCTTGTTCTGCTGTAGTTCTGTCTAGAAGCTTCTTTAAAATGGTGGCAGATCAATTAAAGCACAGATGAGGACCTGCCTCAACATCCTTCTGCTGAAACAGACTGCAGTAAAAATCGGCTTTATTTTCCAAACGCCCTTCTTGAGAATAATATGTTTTTAAAATGTTCCTGACATGATAGAAAAAAATGGATATGTGTTCATTATTACTAACAAATGTAGACTATTATCTCAAAAGGCGAGGATTTTAATAGGCGATCCTTAAATAGATGTCCTAAAAGCTGGTCACTGGAGAATCAGCGTGGAACCTTTCAGGACATTAGTATTTGATAATGTGAAAGTGACATGTATTTTTTTCTACTTAAACTTATATTATAAAAGAAGATTATCTGCGTGTGTGTGTGTGTGTGTGTGTGTTACACTTATAGTAACTATGCCTTAGACAACTCCATTGGCTCTAAAGCCTAAATTCAGCTAGACTTGACAATCCCCTGGTTGTCTGCGGAAACTCACAACAATTAGCCAGGATACAAAAATGTGTATAACAGTCCCTTTCCATCCTTCGAATGTGTTCCCTAAATGTGGATCTTGTTAAATGTAGCCCGCAGATGGAATCGCCATAGCCATATAAATAATGTCACCATAGCCATATAAATAATGTCACCATAGCCATATAAATAATGTCACCATAGCCATATAAATAATGTCATGCTAGGCCCAGGATATAAAGCACACCGAGAGCTGGCTCAAGTTCTTCTACCAGTTGTTTTATTCTAAGCATAAGTTTCTCTTTAGAAAAGATTTTTTAAAAGAACAGACGTTATTTCATATACACCTTTAATCTCCCCACTTGGGAGCCAGAGGCAGGCAGATCTCTGAGAGTGAGAGACCAACCTAGTTGACATAACATGTTCCAGGCCAGCCAGGCCTGTATAATTAGACTATGTCTCAAAAAGAAAAACAGTAAGATTTTGTTAGACAAGTCTATGAAAGTCCAAAACAGTTTGTTCTACTGTATAGACAGACACACGCACATCTGAAACCTTACACTCTTTCTTTTCAATGTAAGTAATAATTACTGAGACTAACCGCTACCTGCCATTTTATTGTTTCCCCTTCTAGCGGAAGTACAGAGCGAAATTGAAAGAATTTTTGAGTTGGCAAGATCTTTGCAGTTGGTTGTTCTTGATGCAGACACCATCAATCACCCAGCCCAGCTGATAAAGACATCCTTAGCGCCCATCATTGTCCATGTGAAGGTCTCATCCCCAAAGGTAATCACTGTGTTCCTGACTACGGTCTAGAAGCTTCCCTCTTGAGGTTCCTCTCGGTCCTTTTAGTTTGGGGGCAGAAGAATGTCTCCAGAGTCTGTTAATGAGCATATTTTAAAATAGTACTCAAGTTCTAGGGATCTGAGGGTAGCTGAGAATAATACTACATCTCTTCAAGAAGTTCCTGCCTGCTCTCAGCATGATAAAATACAAACAGAGCTTAAGGAAGGAAAATGAAAAGTAGACTCTAGCTTTTCTGAGGCTGTATGTTCTGTCTTGGCCAATGCCATATTTAATATCAATTCTTAAATCACCTGTATTCTCTGCCCAGTTGAGAGAGGGAGTACATAATCCAGAGAGATGTTTTCTGTAAGGTGACAGGTGGCCATGTGAGCATCTCCTACAACAATACAACAGACCTTCTCAACCGTGTGTAGAGAGGCTCCTTGATGAACACAGCTCTTCCTCGGTTAAGCACAATTAGTCGTGATGCTGCCGAGTGACCAGGACAGAGAAGGATGGCCCAGATCCCACTCTTGATTTTGATGTCCTTTTATTTCTTACATTTTCTTAGGGTTTTTTTTTTTTTTTAAGTCTATGTGTGAACTTGTGCTGTCACAGCGTATATGTGGAAGTCAATTCTCTCCTTCACCATGTGGGCTCTGAGGATTGAACCCAGGTCATTATGCTTGGAAGCATCCACCGTTACCCACTGTTCCCACTTTTGCCTTTTAAACTGATGGCATTCTTAAAGTAAATATGAAATAGAGACCCACGGGAGGTGTTATCTTAATACTCAGCTGCTTTCCAAGGCCTCCCAGAATGAGTTTGGTTTGCTGAAAAGCGAATTCAATTCCTCACTCAAACAGTGGTCTCCTTTTGTGTTAGAGAAAAGCCTAGAGAAGCTGTGACTTGTCACCCTCCCCACATTCTCAGCCTCTTGGAGGGTACTGCTCCTCTGCAGTAAGCGTGGGAATCCCAGCCATGGTCAGGTGGTTCTGGAGAGTGGGTAGAACGGACCAGCTGAAAGTGTCCTTGTCCCTTCTCCAAGCATCCTCTGCAGTGAGGCTGTCATCCCAGCCCCACTGCACCACTGCTTCCTGTCTGGAAGTTCAGGGTCCGGCATTTGCGTGGACCCATGCACTAAGGTATCCCAGACCTTCCTGAAGGAGCACTGTTGAAGTGGAGAAAGCTCTGCTTCAACATAAACAAACAAACAAACAAACTGAAAGAGAGCATGTATGGCCAAATGTAGCTCTTGCTATGACCAAAGCCATACATTTAGTCAGCAATGTTTCGACACAAATGTTTTACTTAGTTTTTCAATCCTGAAATAGTTTGATCGATTTAAAATTAAATCAAATATTTCATTAATTATTGAAAAATATGACATATATAAATGACCCTGATAGCTGGCATGAAGATAATGAACTGAAGTATTACTAAACCAAATAATATCAAAGTATTGACTCAACATAGGAGGAACAGACCAGCTCTTTCCCTTTGACCGGAAGCTCTGAAATCTGCAAGAGACATAAACATCTAGGTGGGAAGTTAGGTTGTCATCAGGACCCCCACAGGGAGCTAGGGCAGGGTGGCTATGTCCAGCCCACTCTAGGTCAGCAGGGCATCAGCACAGAGATTCTAGCCGGTGATTTCTCACCTTTTTTTTTTTTACTAATCCTCAGGGTTACATAAACTGGAAAAAAAATCTAAGCCCAGTGTATTTGGTTTTCTTTTAACTCATTGACAATCCCTCGGGTTCCTGTCATCTTGTCAGGTTTTGCAGCGGCTGATTAAGTCCAGAGGAAAGTCCCAAAGTAAACACTTGAACGTTCAACTGGTGGCAGCCGATAAACTGGCCCAGTGCCCTCCTGTAAGTAAATTCTTTTTTCTCTTAATCATTGGTGACCATTTATAAGAGGGAGGGTTTTCTTTTAATATTACATCGTGGCTTTTATTCTTCAGAGGGGATGGTGGTGGTGGTGGTGGTGGTGGTGACGAGTGGTTTTTTGCAGTGAGCTTCTGGTGTTACTTACATTGGATGGGCTCAGGCTTCCCGGGCAGGATAGTGTCTGCTTTGTCCTGAGAACTGAACTCTGAACTTCGAGTCTGAAACCCACTCTCTTTCCTACTTCCCTGATTACCTTTCAAGCACCCAGGCACCACATCCAGTCATGTGTGCACTTGTAAGAAAAAAGCAAAATAAAGTACGCCAGTCCACCTTTCCTTTAGCTTCCCTGCTAGAAGATTCTGGTGGGCATGAAAGAGTGGAAAGTTAAAGGTCAAAGCTGGATTGCAACTAGAGAGTCTCTGTGTTGCTAACAGATAAAGGGATAAGTGTTGAGGAGTGAAACCCTATATATGCTGCCTAGTGTCATTGCTAGAAAACACCCGTGGGATTGGAAGGCACACAGTGGTGGGCCAGGCTGGGTGGGGAAAGGTGACTTGTCATAGGCATTCAGAGGTCAGCCATGTCTGTCCCTGCTCAGTAGACTAATGGTTTCTGTGCCTAGGTTTCCATAAAAGAAATAACCATTGTCTTGCTTAGTTCACTAGATTTTTTTTTTAAAAAAAATTTATATAAGGGTCATTTATGCTCTGTGACAGTAGAGACTCTTAATTCTAGCACGTGGAGAGGTGACACAACAAGGTCATTCAAAGCACACACAAACCATATAAACCTGAGCAAGATGCCTGTTGCACAGGATTGGGGTAAAAATTCATGCATGTGAGAGAAAGTTCTTAGAACAGTGCCTCAGGTATGCCCCGTGCTGTGCCATACCTGGTCTGTCAGACTCTGAGGATGCTCCTCTCAGGTTCAAGGTTGAACCATACTTCCCTGTCACAGTGGGCTCATAATGAATGTGTGGTGAAGGACTGAAGAATGAATGAAAGGTTGTACAGACAGGAAAAACAAGCACAACAATGCATCCTTTCATTAGATATGTAACATGGGCCGGGCAGCTTGCTGGATGATTTCCACTGTTTATCTATGAACGAGTGAAATAGATAAGTCTAAGTCCCGCTTATCTATCGCTGAGGCAACTTAAACCAGAGTTGATCTGTGAGTTTGTTGAGATCACAGAGCAAATTAAGATTAGGAGTGGATCTGGCTTCTAAGCAGTTTCTTCTTCCCCGCCACCACCTACCTTCCTCACAATACAGTTATCAGGTTACCCACCCTGCAGATAGATCCGGGAATCCAAGTTGAGTACCACACAGCCTACTAAAGATGTCACTTACAGAGTGGAATGTCTGGTTAAAACTCTGAAAAACTATAAAAGAATGTGTCATCCAGCCCTTGGCCCTGTAATGTTTCACAGTTGTAGAGAAATAATCTTTACTGAAGATTATTTCTTCAGTATTATTTTAGCAAAATAATCTTTCCAGGTACTAAAAGCCAGGAACTGTGCTTTTCAGTCCACTCTTTGGGACAATCTGAGGATAGTAGTTGTAATAGTTTGGTATTCTAGAAAGCAGCCACTAAAAATGGAAATGGAATTACAAGAGATTTATTAGAGAAAATATCTTTTCTTCTCATGTCAGTTTATTAACACTCAGTCAAAATGATTATAGAGAAAATAATGTATGACTTACTACAATCGAGGTTTTCAAGGTGCTGAGGACACTACTGAAGTTTTTAGCGTGAAATCCTGGGCTTCAGTCACCCTAACAAGCAAGGTCCCACCACCTGTCCTCAATGTGCCAACTATAAAAACAAGTAATGAAAAGCAGAGGGAAAGAAATATGACCACCCTGGGGAGAAGGACAAAGAGACCATGTGGTTCCCTGTGAAGTCCTCCTTCAGGATGCTGGCATGAAATTTAGGCTTAATTAAGGGGCAAGAATTTCTGGTCCTGGTGTGGTCCAGCTCATCATTAACACAGCACGTCTCCATCTGTCATCAGTGGAAAACCTCTTCTTCCCCTGACACCATAGCTTCAGCCTTCCTATGCAACACCAAAAGGTTCCTGAGTAAATTCTAATCTCTTGGGGTTCATTGTTTCAGTAGTCTGATAGCCCAAGAGAAGTTCTCAAGTGGCTTTTAGAATGTCTTCCCCCATGCCAGGATGATTACAAGGGAACATTTACTGTGGTGTATCTGCATAGTGTGCTGCCTCTGAGATATATGGGACCAAAATTAGACACGTTCACATACTTACATGTAAGCAACATTGTGGGTTTGTCTCCAGGTCTGCAATCTCTACCTGTCAGAGTACTGGGAGGAACGCCCTTCTCTATCACTACATTAGGAAGACAGACACATTCTTGTTCTAAATAGTTGGTCAGAAAGCCTAGTATTTTCAATAAACAGCCAGAGTACTTAAGGTAACCGTGTACTTAACATTTTCTAAGCGTGTGATATTGTGTGCATAGCATTTGTCATTCTGGGAAAGAATCGTGTGTTCTGCTTTGGCCCACATGAAGAAGTGTTCAGATTACAAAAGCCAAGAGCAACTTAAAAATGTGTCTGCGTTTGTCCCTTTACTTCAAGACCATAGCTGTCACAGTCTCCCAGAGACTGGCGGTCACTGGGACATTCTAGTTCCTTTGGAAGGATCTGTGGCTTGCTTGCTAACTTGGCTTCTGTGTTTCCCGATCTGCTGAGTCAGCCGTCTCCAGGAGCAGGCTCTCACTCTGCAGTGATATCACAGAACGAAGGTTCTGGAAAGGGACCTCTAAGGCCACTGAAGGAAAAAAGTGACTTTCTGTAGCTAGAAGGCTTAGACTGGTTCAGTATGTACCATACTATTGGATGGTGTCAGATGAAATGAGGAAAAGAACACTTTTTTTGTCTTAAAAAAGATATTTAAGAAAATGCTAATGTAAACACTGGTCATCAGGTTTCTTTGTCGAGAAGCCCAGTTTTGCTAACATGCTCTCTGTATCTCCACCAGGATAGAGGATACCTTGTTTGTCTCGGTAATGTGTCTGCAGGTCTTTTTTCCACAGAAAAGCCTGTAGGTTTAATGTTTCATGGAACACTTAAAGGGAAATACAGTTCTCTTCCAGTCTTCTCATTTTACAAGTGAGGAAACTGAGACCAAGAAGAGGTAAACTGGCTTCCCAAAAGCTAGATGCCTTAGGGAATGGCAGTGTCTTAATCCAGGGAGACTCTAGATCAGTGGTTCTCAACCTGAGGGTCACGATCACATTGGGAGCTGCATATCAAATATCCTGCATATCAGATATTTACATTACAATTCATAACAGTAGCAAAATTGCAGCTATGAAATAGCAGCTACATGATTTATGGTTGGGAGTCACTACAACATGAGGAACTGTATTAAAGTCCCTTCCCCTCGCCTATCCTACCTGATAGGCCGGCAACGCTTGCAGTACTCACTCTGGGCCAAAGTGTGATGCTGGTGGGCTGGGACACCAGGGGAAATTAATGCCCCTAAAACATGCAATAGAGCCCCAGCTATTCTTCAGGGCCTGATCTGAGCCAGGGGTGAAGGAGGAATGCAGGATCGGAAACCCTCTGACTTTATCTCAATAGGGCAGCAGCATCTCTGTGCACTTCGCTCCTGTAGAATGTTGTCCAGAGAATTCCCAGCCCTACCTAGCCTGGAGTCAGGAGACAGCAAGAGTAAGGGCTGAAGGCGTGGGGCCCAGGGTTCCAGTAGACTTTTGGCCCTGGCCCTGGCTTGCTTTCCCAACAGCTTTGGCCTCCCTGCTCCTCCTGTGCACTCCACTGCTGTCACTACAGACACTCCACTTCCCACCTTGCATTCTGCAGAGTCTCCAGGCCTGTTGCTATAGTGCCCACCTAAATGTCAATAAACAGCCGATGAAGCAAAACAAACAAAGATACAAACAAAAACCCAAAGGGTCACAGCATTAGGAAGGTTGAGAACCAATACTCTAGATGGTAAATAGCAATAGGTTAGTTACTACATAGAGTTTCTGTTGCTGTGATAAAACACTATGAATGAAAGCAACTTGAAAGGAAAGGGTTTGTTTCATCTTAAAGCTTAGTCCATTACCTAGGGAAGTCTAGGTAGGAACTCAAGTCAAAAACCTGGGAGAGTAAACTGAAGCTGAAGCTATAGAAGAACTCTGCTTAATGGATTGATTGGTCCTTGCGGTTTTCTCAGCCTGCTTCTTAGAGCACCCAGGACCACCAGGGGTGGAGTTGCCCACAGAGATGGGCCCTCCCACACCCATCATCAACATAGAAAACTTTTGGAGGCATTTTCTCAATTGAGGCTCCTCTCCTCACATGACTCTAGTTGTGTCAAGGGGACATAGTAGCCAGCACACAGCATAGACTCCACAAGAGAGAACGCCGGGCTTCATTGGTAAGTGTTTTGCTAGGAGAAGAGTCAAAAGACATTTTAGTAAAGGGCCAGATAGTAAATAATGTAGGTTTATGGAGCCAAGTGGTATTCTCTCCAAAACTATTCAACTTGGCCTTTGAGTAGCAATAAACAATGGACATGTGTACTGGCTGGTTTTGTGTGTCAACTTGACACAGGCTGGAATTATCACAGAGAAAGGAGTTTCAGTTGAGGAAGTGCTTCCATGAGATCCAGCTGTGGGACATTTTTTTTCAATTAGTGATCAAGTGGAGAGGACCCTTTGTGGGTGGTACCATCTCTGGGCTGATAGTCTTGGGTTCTATAAGAGAGCAGGCTGAGCAAGCCAGGGGAAGCAAGCCAGTAAGAAACATCCCTCCATGGCCTCTGCATCAGCTCCTGCTTCCTGACCTGCTTGAGTTCCAGTCCTGACTTCCTTTGGTGATGAACAGCAATGTGGAAGTATAAGCTGAATAAACCCTTTCCTCCCCAACTTGCTTCTTGGTCATGATGTTTGTACAGGAATAGAAACCCTGACTAAGACAGCATGTAAGTTATGGGAATGAGTAGACACCATTCAAACTTTGTAGAAGCAAGAGGCAGGACCTGTGTAGCTGAAAGAAATTGCCATTCTTCTTCTAGGACAAACTTTGTCATCTATTACTGCAAAATAAATAATCCTAAAAGTGGAGATTTCAAACAGGGGCTGGTGGATAGCAATCAGCTGATGGCTGACTGATCTCTCGGCAGGAGTAAGGAGGAGGGATTCAACCTGTTCTTCCTTTCCACTTGGTTCAGAGCCTTTGTCATGAACCCCCTTTCTGCAGGGCTATGGGCTTCTCCTCGATCAAATACCATAGTCTCCTCAGGAAAAGTCTTAGGTCCCACCCCAGCATCTCCTCTGGCATTTAGCTGATCAGAGTGATCACAGAGGCCTCTCAGGTCCAAGGAGAGAGGGCATATTGTTCCATCTCGGTGCAGAGAGGACCAAGGAATTTGTGTTCATGTAAAAAAAAATGCTCTAGAAAGAAAAAAGTTAGCACCTAGTGAAGAGGCAAACAGGAAAGTGTCCCCAGGCATTGGGATGGAAGAGAACTTGTGGACTCTTTGTTGTGTGGTCAGCCAGATTGTGTATTATGATAGAACACATAATTGACATAAACCTAACAAAACCACCGAGTGCCTTGTCTATAGATAACAACACTGCCAGATGTTGTTATAGTCTTTGAGGAATGCGAATGGACAATGCAGAGAGACATGGGGGCGGGCATGTTGACATTCTCACCTTTGTGTCAGCACTTTAGTGTCTTAAAGAGTTTCTGCCAGAGTCCGCCACTATTACATAGCTTTACTCTATCTCCACAAGACGGCCGAGATCCTTAAACAACAACAGATCTCTAAATGCGGACTCTGGTTTACCGTTAGTGAGTTGAGTACCCGAGACCTTGGAGACAAAAATAATGTAATTTTGACGTGAAGGTCACATTTATTGGCTGCTTGTTGTATAATTCATATTAGGATTGAGCCATCCACCCATGCTAATTTATAGAAACATATGTGTTCTTTCACTCTATTTATAGATTTTTTAATTGTCTTCGTCGGGGTATTAGCATCTTTTCCTTTTCAGAGAAAAGGCCAAGCTCAACTTGTCCCAGCAATGTGGTAATAAGAGTTGCATAATGCTTGGCAAGAAAAGCAGATAGACAATTGGATGATAAGTGAAATATAATCCTTTAATCCCACTTAGTTACAGGCTGGCTTGTATTACCAAACGCTGACCCGGTGGCTCTTTGTGCTGCTAATGGCTTTTTGTCTGTATAAAATGACATTGACCATTTTTTCTATAAGAGGTGAGTTCATCTTCTCAGCAGAGGCTTGCTCGTAAACCTCTAACATCTTGAGGACCAGAAAGGCTCTCTTCTAATCTACTTTATTTCCCATTGATAAATGGACTCCGAGTCATTCTACCACGCAGGCAAGCGCTGAGGGGGATCTTCCACTGCCCTGTTCCAGCAATATTTAAATTATTGAGAATCGTACAGATTCACTCTTCTACTTGACATATTCTCTCCAGTGCTGCATTCGTTCAGATGAGACCCTGGATGCTTGCTGTTTAAATTTTCATACTGCTTTTTAAAAGCAGAGTAATTGGCACTACACCTTCTCTTCACAAAACAAGGCCTCTCAGGATTGGATTTCATTCTACACATCTCTAGAAATGTCAAGCAACCAACCTCGGTGTAGTATGGTGGAAATGGACCCTTCCCACCAGGGCTGTGATATAACACACATAACTGACATAAACTTAACAGACCCACCGAGGGCCTTTTCCATGGACACCACTGTCCTGTGATATTGTTGTAGTCTTTGTGGAGTAAGACTGAACAGCACAGAGAGACAGGGAGGAAAACATATTGAGATTCAAAATCAGTGTTCCTATATTCTCACCTTTGTGTCAGCACCATAACTGTGGCAAGAACTGATTTTCTTTTTCTTTAGTGCCTTAAAAAAGAGCTTCCGTCAGAGCCTGCCACTATTACGTGGCTTTACTGTATCTCCACAAAACGCCCGAGATCCTTAAACAACAACAGATATCTAAATGCAGACTCTGGTTTCCAGTTAGTGAGTTGAGTACTCAAGATCCCAGAGATTTCGATAATGCAAATAGTGTAATTTTGATGTGAAGGTAACATTTATTGGCTGCTTGTTGTGTAATTAATATTAATATTAATTAATATTAGGGTTGAGTCATCCAGCCATGCTAACTTACTGAATAGCATATACTGGTCATTCTTCTTAAATGGTGACACCTTAGAGGCCTCTCTCTATTATAATAGTAAAGAAATGGAGGTGTATGGATCCCTCCTAGAAATAGGAAAGATGACACCATGATGCTGTATCTATGCACAACAAATAATGAAAGCAAGGTATAAGTCACGGAGTTTGCACACATATGGTCTCCTCTCTAGCTAAAACTCAGGCATGAACCATCTTTGTGAGGAGTAAAACTAGGGGCTGGAGAGATAGTTTATCAGTTAAGAGCACTGGCCCCTCTTCTAGTGGACCTTGGTTTTGACTCCCAGCACCTACACGGCATCTTATAACCCTGCTAATATAATTCCAGTTCCAGGAAATCCAGGCCTTCTTCTGACCTCCTTGGGCACCAAGTATTCATGTAGTGCACAGACATATATGCAGGCAAATACATTCATGTGCATGCCGTAATAAGACAAATTTAATTTAAATTAAAGGGAGATAAAGCTAACAGCAGCACAATTGGCTTCTAAGGTTTTTAAGCTTTGTGTTAGAAATATCTAAGTTACGACTTCCTACATAAACACGGTGGATGGGATACATGAGCAGTTTGTATTTTGTAGGCATTAAGGAAAACCTACCAGTCATTTTCTGTATGTTCTCCCTCCCAAAAGAATACAAACAAATGGCATTTACTCCATTCCTGAACACTAGTGATTGTTTTGTAAAAAACCAGAGGGACCGGTCCAGTTTGCCCCTTGTCTGGGTTAGAGGCACTCAATCCTCAATCTGCAATGAAACTGCTTAACACGGGAGGTGGGGTACTTCGGACTTTTTGAACCATCGAAACCCTTCACACTTTCTTACCTCTTTTGAGCCTTGCTCTTCTCCCAGCTCTGAGTTTGTTTATGGCAGACCTGTTTCTAGCAGCTAGAATTCGCAGTGCTTTTGTACTCTGTGTTTCTGTGGATGCTCGTCGAGACAACAGGTCTCCCGCCTGCTCCTGCTCACTTGCTGTTCATTTTCTTTAGCGGCCTCGTGGGTCCAACATGCCTCACCTGCAGAAAGGGCTGCATCTTAGGATGCCAGAGGTGTTCTGCATGGCAGCTCCCTGGACCACGCCCTCTGCCTTTTCCCCCTGGGCG